>NC_140594.1:700403663-700569812 GCF_964204655.1 Triturus cristatus | reverse complement strand
ACGTATTGTACAGTCAGTTGAATGAGCCGGCCGCACCCATTGGCTCAGGACTGTCATGGAGACGGATGCGGATTCAAAACTTGTACGAGTAGTGCACTGGAAATTCAGCTGGATGCCTACAACAATGTTGCAATTTCAAGTGTTCCATGAAGGTGAATATTTGAACGATGCGGAAGGCGTATACGAGTCATACTTTTAAATCGATTGGCCAGATTCATAGAATGCAACCGTGTTTGACCTATCACTTGGGACACATGGCACAGAGTCTGCCTCTGCACCACAGATATAAGGCTGGCTGGCCCCCAGGGAGCTCACTTGCCTGCACTACATGCTACTGGACCACATCCCTGCTACCACTGCTGCTGTCTATGCATCGTCTGGATCCTGCTATGGCACGTACTCTGGAGAGGGCCCCAGCCTTCACTGAGGAGGAGAACCAGGCCCTGCTGGACGGGCTCCTTCCAGAGTACAGAAAGCTCTATGGGAAACCAGAGGAGCAGGTGAGTGTGCAGTCCACTGACTTCCTAATTATGCATGTTGTCTGACTAGCAGTACTAGAAGTGCGTACACCAGTGGCAAGCATTCTCACTGACTACTTTCATCCCCCAAATTTTGTAGGTACATGTAATGAATAGTTTTCCTGCTGCTAAAGTGCATTATTGCAAGCTTAAACTATCCAGGCATTGTTAACATGTCAGACATGCAGGGGATTTTTCCTTCCCCATGGTTGCACTACCTGTGTAATTTTTTTCCCTTTGTGATGATGACAGGTATATCCAAATGTGTGCTGCGCAAATCTGGGGCATGTGTGTTAATGTACTTTTCACTTTGTCCTCCTCACAGGTTGATGCCCACCAGAAGCAGGAGATCTGGCTGACCATCGCCCGGGCTGTTCGTTCTGGGGGGGTCTACAAGCGCCGGATCCGCAACTGCCAGAAGAGGTGGCAGGACCTTCGGGGCTGGACCCGGAGGATAGCTAGAGTACAGCTGAAGCTGTCACCTCCACGCAGGAGTGGTGGACACCGGACCCTGACTCCCCACATGCTCCGTATCCTGGCGGTGGTCTTCCCGGACCTGGATAGGCAGCTGAAGGCCAGACAGCAGCAGGAAGGGGGTGAGTCCATGTCTGATCTGTGTACTATGTCTGACATGCAAATAGCAGTCTTTTGTCCTGGTCACACTTCCACATTACGTAGGTCTTGTAGTCCAAAACTCAGGTACCTCAATTGTGTGATGCACCCTCCTCATCTGTTCCACAGGTGTGGCCCATCCAGTCTGTTGCTTGTGTCACTAGGGCACTGTGTCCCTGCAGTCAGCTATGCTTCAGGTACCGGTAAGCATCAGTTCCCGTGAATCTGTTGTGTGTTTCATGGGTGGGTCAATTGTTTACACAATGCCTGAGATCTGACATGTGATCTGTGTGTGCCCTTGAGATGTGTACCAATTGCTGGTCTGACTCGCAACAAGTGGCTGGGGTATTCCAAACAAACCCATGCAGCAGGGGACTCCAATTTTCGGGCCTCAGGAGTATGTATATCAAGTATGTCACACTTACTTAGCCACCTGACTACTGTCCATGGCCAAACACTGTTTCATGTAGTCCTGGCCAGTCATGCCCCCTCAGGGGCATTTAGAAACACTCTGTAATACCACTCCTGTGTATGAAATTGCAGGTTGTGCTTAGTGACATGTGCCCTCAGGTGTCTGCCTCTGTGTCATTAGGTTGTGGCTTGTTGTTACGTACAACTGGGGTGTCCATGATTCAGAGGGTCAGCATGACATCTGCGATGTGACTGTGAGAGACAAGACCTGAGTGACATATAGGTGTGTGATCATCTGACAGCGCACAATGGTGTATGCAACTGAATCCTTCATGCAGCTGGGTTACATGCATGGCAGGCTGTGATGTGTTAATGTACAGGGATTTGTGTTTGCTGAGACTCATATGTATGATTTGCATGATGTGGGGTCTTCTGGGTCCTGGATATGTTGTTTGCATGGGATGGGCAAATGTGCCGGTCATCTGCAGAGTTCGCTTTACCCCTGAGCTAAGATTGTGAGTCAGTGCATATTGTTGTTGTCTGGATGCCTCAAATCTATCAGGGCCTTTGTGACATTGTCGTGGAACGTATCAATGCCATCATGGGGTAAGGTGGGTAGGAAGGTGGATGGTGGTCTAAAACCTGTGGATGCCGCAGAATCATATGTTATGCCCATGGTTTTAAGAATAGAAACCATAGATTTCAGGGGCGTTATAGTTAGCTGGACTTTTCACTTGTACAAAACCATTGAAATTCCCCCGTTGTAGTTAGTTCAGCTAACTATAACTCGCGCGTCTGCAATGCACTGCTGATGACGTCACATATTACATCACTCATGACATGGTCAGTGACATCACTCATGACATCACTGATGACATCTCAAATGACTTGATGTTGCTGATCGCGAACGAGGAAAATGTCTCGCCGGGATGTCATTTTGCTTGCTCGCGGTCGCCAACTTGACGTTGAGGACCGTGAGCTAGCAAAAAATGACCGCTGCACTACGCAACGCTACGCTACGCGTGTTTGCACTGTGCTACGTGCAATTCGCGTAGTGCGAAGTTGCGCAAGCTTCGCAAACTACGCGAGCGTAGCGTAGTGCTTTGCCCAGGCTTAGTTGAGAGATTAAGTCCCCTTGAATCTTAAGGGTCCCTAGGGTCAAACTAGCCCACTAGGTACCTCCAGTAAGCGCCACAGAGCTGCGTTGCATAGAGGTGTAAAAAGGGGCGTGGCCTCAGAACACCTGTCTGCAACGCAGCTCCCTGGGGCATACTGGAGATACCTGTTGGGCTAGTTGGCCCTCACGGACCCTCAGTATTGAAGGGGAATTAATTCCCCAACTTACAACTTGCCAGGGTGCGCTTTTGCAGAGTGCTGCAAGGAGGGGGTGTGGCCTCCGGCCCGATGCCGGTCTTTTATTTATTTAAGTTTTTTTAAGAAGGGGGCTGTGTGGCCCCCCTTCTTTTTCTAATGTATTGGCCCTGGGAACCCCATCTCCCAGGGCCTGCCTACTAATTTTTATTTTTTGAAAATAAAAAATTTGGAAGGGGGCCGCGTGGCCCCCCTCTCAAGGCCTTAATCGGCCCCGGGGACCCCAACACCCAGGGCATGGCCTTTTTTAAAAAAAAATATTTAGGAGGGGGGCTGCGTTGCCCCCCTCCTCAGGCCACCTATGGCCCCGGGGAACCCATCCCCCGGCGCCGGCCATTGTTTTTTATTATTTAAAAAATATATATATTTATAGAAACACCTAGGACATGCTGGACAAACCGTACGTATCTATCACCATTACGATTTGCGTGATATTCATTAAAAGGCGACTATGCATACAATGAATCCACGTGTAATGTATTTACACTGCTAGTGAAGCTCTGACGTGTCTTATGCCCTACCGTGCCTAATCCCAGCACCCCTGCCGGTGGGTACTCTCCAAGTAAACACCCTTGTCATTTATTTATACAAACATGGGTAGCTATTGACGGACACATTTAATAGACATGCACACCAAGTCATTCAAAGGGGATTCAACAAAAATTCAACAAAAACTATGCAAGAAACCACCCTCACGGTTAATAAAACACACATAAACCACCGGATGTGTAATACTTTTTATTTTACTCTCTGGAAAGGAGACGAACCTCACTTGAGAGTCACAACGCGCTCCTGGCTGAGCCCAATGCTGTGTTACACCCACCAGTGACGGCCGAGTGCCACACACCTCTGTGTTGTATTCCACCAGCTAGTGCGTATGCTATGACGCTCTCTGGCCCATGTGCACTGTAACACCACCCCGTGAATATGTCATGCCACACTAGCCTTCGCACGGGTTATATTGCCCCATCTAACGCGCCTTCCTCGATGCCTATGTTATAACGCACAGCGCTATGCCATACATATTACAATCTGGGATCCATATCTTTGTCACAGTGCATATGCAACGTTACACTCCCCAGCACATATTTTATATTACAACTTTAGAGACTAGTTAGGTTGCACAACACTGCCCTGTGCATATTACACTCCAAGGTGCATATCGCTTAGCACGCGCTAGTGCCTGTGCTATCTTGCGCTCTCCAATGAATCTGTCATTGCGCACAATGTATTGCATATTATATTTCACGCCCGATCCATCTTACATCACACTTTTTGGTGCATAGTTTATACCATACACTATATCTAGTTTTCATTTTCAATCGTGCTCTCAGGACTATGTTCTATATAACACTGCGTTCACCTACCCTTTTCACGGACATTACATTTTGTGATGGGGTGGAGGGTCAGGGGGTGTTTCTGCCAAGTGAGCCCGGAGTCACAGTCACAAACGTCCTCTTCTTCCTGAATAAAAGTGAGATTATGCTGCCTACTTGTTCATATTTTAAGTAGTTTGCACAGACACACATTTTAAAAACAATAAAGTTCCTAATACCCAGCTTCTCTGAACAGTTAGCTTGCTGCCCCATCCCCCTCCTCCCTATCCTCTGTTGTCTGAATCCATGGACTAGCCTCCTCCCTTCTGCCATGCATGGTCTGATGTGCTGCCACTACCCTCCATTTAGCATGATGTACCAGTCCGCTCCTCCTGCCCTCTATTGCCCAAATCTATGCCCCATCATTGACTTCCTGTTTAGCCTCTGTGCTTAGCTTGCTGCCCCTATTCTCCTTCCCCCTACCCTCCGATGTCTTTGTGCATGCCCCTGCTCCATCCTTTTTGCCCACCATGTTCCATGGACCTGCCACTCCTATCTACTCTGAGTGTTCTGTTGATCTGCCACTCCCCTTCCACCTGCCTAGCATTGTCAGATGACTGTAACCTGTCCCTGCCACCTCCACCTTGCCTGTCCACATGCCATGCCCCTATCCCCTTCCTCCTGTACTCCATGGTCCATTTTACTGCCACACCCTTCTGCCCTCCCTGGTCTGTTGTGCTGCAACTGCTCCTCCGGCCTGCCCCGCACGGTGTGTTGTGAGGCCCCTTCCCCTGAACTCTCTTGTCTGTGCCCAGGTCCTGACCCTCCCTTCTATCCTCCATGGTCCTTTGTAAATGCCCCTGCACCCTCCTTCTTGCCCATCATAGCCATTGTGCTGCAACTAACCCTCCCGCTTGCCATGCATGGTCTTCTGTGCTGCCATGGCCCCTCCCACCTTCCCTGTGTGGTCAGCTATCTACCCCTGACCCCCTCCCACCTTCCCTCCATGGTCTGTGTGTATGCCATCATAGTCTCACTGTTGCTCTCCATGGTGTGTCTTGCTTCTAGTGCTCATCCTGCCTGACCTCCATGGTCATCTTGCTGCTCCTGCCCTGCCCCCTTGCCCCCAGCCCTCTGTTTCCATGTGCAGACCCCTATTCCCTCCCTCCTGGCTTGTCTGTTCCTTTGTAATGCCCCTGATCCGTCCCTCCTGCCCTTTATGGTCTGTTATGCTGCAGCTTTCTCTCCTCTCTGTCCATTATGGTCAGCTAGCTACCATTGCCTCTCTCCTCTCTGTTCTCTGTTGTCCATGTGCATGGTCCTGTCCCCTCCCTATTACTTTCTATGGATTGTTGTCCTGCACTCCCGTCCCGCATGCCTTGTGTGGTGTAATTGCTGCTGCAAACCCTGATGCCTGCCCTGCAGGGTCGGTTTGGTACACCTCTCCATGTCCTCCTCTCCTCTGTTAACCAAGTCCATGTCCCTACCCCAATTCCTCCTGCCTTCCATGATCCAATGTACCATACTAGCGAACATTTTGAACATGGTAATAGGGGAGTTTTAAAAAAAACTGGGGTATTGATTTTCCCCTTTGAGTTACATTGAAAAAGAGGAGATTGTAGACAGGAGACAGATCAAATAAATCCCATTTGAGCTTAAAAACATTGGACGTTTCCTGGCTGAATCGGGTCGGTTGGCATGTATGGTTGTGCTACCACTGCCTCTTCCTTCTGCCCACAATGGTCTATTATATTGCCACAGCCTCTCTTGCCAGTCCTGTATTGTTGGTTTGTTGCCCCTGCCCCCCTTTCCACTGCCCTCCATAGTCTGTTGTGCTGCCACAAGCCCTTCCTGCCGGCCCAGTGTGTTCAAATTGTTGCCTCTGCACCATCCTACCTGCCTTCAATTTTCAGAGTCCGTGCCCCTGGCCTCTGCCTCTCAACAGTATCCTAATGAACAACTAGATTGCTAACATTCTATATTTATTACAAAAGTGTGGAACGCCTGACGCCATCTTGATGTAAAGAAAACTGTAATACCAAGAGCATTTCCTTTAGAAATTTCATATATGAGAGGGTCTTATTTGCATCAAAATTATGGTTAGCGCTCTAAAAAACTAAAATGAGGACATATTTTCTGAGTTTTCAAATAGCGACAAAGCACTTTACAAATTATTTGTTATCTTTATGTTTTTTTTATCCAGTTGACCACTTGATTAAATGTTGCACTTAGGGGAGAGGATGTGGTGTTACTTCCAGAGCTGCAGACTTTGCAACTGGGAAACTAGGTTGGGGTTTCTGCTTCAGCTCGACATTCTGTGATTCTGGTCAAATCACTTAATCTCCCCATGTCTACAACAAAAATGAATTTGTTCTTTTGTGATGTAACCAATGCTCATGTAAAACACTCCAATACCTGACAAGTCTGCACTATATAAAACTGCAAAAACACAAAAAATAAGTGTTTTGCACACTTCTGTCATTGGGATATACTTGAGCTATATCTGGGTGATATTTGGGCTACATTTGGGCTCCTTTGTCTCTGGTGGCCATCTTAGGAGATTTATTTGTTCTGAAGTTTCCTAATTTCCTCATTTACTGCAGTCTCCTCAGTGGGAAATGCTTTCAGTTTTTTACTTTGATTCCATCAAGAAGGTATTCAGATATGTCACACATTTGCCATAAATTCAGAATGTTAGCACAACAGAAGTCTGCTGCTGGTATTAAAAGTGCATGTTTCAGTCTGCATGTCAGAATTTTTTAATGAAATAGAAGAGGATTTGAGAAGTCACTCAAAATGTGCCCTAATTTTTCTTTCTGTAGCACTAATCATACTTTCTATGGCAAAATGAACCCCCTCATTTTGATCTTTTTTAAATTAAATGTTTTAAGTGTTACCACTTTATTCCAATCAAGATGGCTTCAGGTGTGCCATACGTTTATCATAAGTAAGACAGTAAGCGCTCTAGTTGTTCTTTAAGAACACTCTGGGACATTGTGTCATTGGGCTATACTTGGGCTACATCTGGGTGATATTTGGGCTACATTTGGGCTCTTTTTTCTCTGGTGGCCATCTTGGGAGACTTATTTGTTATGAAGTTTCCTATTTCCTCATTTACTGCAGTCTCCTCAGTAGGAAATACTTACAGTTTTTTACTTTGGTTCCATCAAGAAGGCATTCAGATGTGTCACACATTTGCCATAAATTCTGAATGTTAGCACTCTAGTTCCTCATTAGATCACTGTAGTAAAGCTACTGCTCACCAGGGAAGTTTGTCATAAGTAGGACTGTTAGCGCTCTAGTTGTTCTTTAGAACACTCTGGTAAGCTGCAGTAGAACACAAAGGAATCAACTGACAGTGTCTGCCCTTGTTGGATGTACATGTTTTACTGAGAATGTCAGACTTCATTCTCACAAGACTGAGAAAGATAATGTGAATTTACATAAAATATGCTCTCAGGTTAGCTTATAGATCACCTTCCAAACCTCTGTGGGAAAAGCATGAGAAAATATTTTTCTCTCAAACATGATTCATGATATCCCAGCAGAAGGCTTTTTAACATGGTAAAATCACCTTAGAACACACCAGAATTCCTAAAATGAGTATGATACCATCAACAAATGATGTATAATGTAACTAAAGTCTTAAAACCTTCTATTAACTGCAATGCTTTTTAATGAGGTGCTATCATGTATCTTGGTCACAAGATGGCTGCCAACACTTCTTGGATGAAGTGCTGACAGCCAATCAGATCTCACAATGAGATGTGTGCTTAGGCTCCGCCCAGATATATATGTGATTTGGATTTTGTTTTTCTCAGGAACTACTGAACAGATTGACACCATTTAAGCAAAAGGCATGAGTCTGAACTGCGGACTACCTCTTTGCCAAATTTGGTGTAATTCCGTTCTGCAGTTCGGGCTGCAGCTGCGGCTAAAGGTCCTATGGGAAATTGCATGGGGAAAACATGTTTTGGGACCCCCCTTTTTTCTCGGCCCCTGCTACATGAATCATCCCGAGACTTTCAGGATAGGAGCGGACCGGAGCTGGCCAAAAGTTTTGAAAATTTTGCGACGATTCGGCAATCAGCGCATAAGTTATTGGAAATAGAATGTTGCTGATTTTCTTTGGAAAATAGGTCCTAACTATAAGTACCTACTGGCGACCGCCAGTAGGAAATATATATATATATATATATATATATATGGTCCAGTTGAAGGCATTCGCCGAAACGCGTCGACCGTCCCTGTTGTTGTGCACCTGGTAAAGATGGAATAACACGTTACTGACTGACCTTGCAATTGTATTGGACTTCCTTGTTGCCGTGGATTTCTTGGTGATGGACGCTACCGAGCTACCGAGTTCTTGTTTAAATATATATATATTCACTGAAAAAACCATAGGTTTCACACACGTTATAGTTAGGAATTAGCATTTAAAAAACCTTAGAAATTCAGTGAAAAAACCATAGGTTTCACACATGTTATAGTTAGCTGGACATTTTACTCGTAAAAAACCAATGAAATTGCCCCGTTATAGTTAGTTCAGCTAACTATAACTCGCGCGCCCGCAATGCACTGCTGATGACGTCACATATTACATCACTCATGACATGGTCAGTGACATCACTCATGACATCACTGATGACATCTCAAATGACATCACTGATGACATCACTGATGACATCATCCAGTGAATGTGTGTTTTTCTGAAAATTAAATATGTTTTATATATGTATATCTCAAGGTTGATAGAAGAATAAATGGGTATATTACTGTCTAAATGGATGATTTCTTTTTGAAAAATTGATTGTGTAACTGACTGATTAAGTGTATCATGGTGAATACATGGCTTAGTGAGTAATATTTAAATATGTAAATATCTGTATCATTTTTTCACTTTGTGTATAAGTGGCTGCATGGGTTGGTGAGTAGCTACATGGGTGTCTATATAGGTTATTAGTTGGTTTTTTTGAGTATTAGTCTGAGTGTCTGCATGGTTCGGTGGGGGGTATGACGTAGTGCATAGGTGCATGAATGAGTGACTCACTGTTTGTATGTGTTGAACAGAGCATGTGTGCAGGACTGCATGGGTGGATGCGTGTGTGTATTGGTGTGTTAGTGAGTGAATGACTGTCTGAATAGTGTCTTTATGAGTAACTACATATGTTTTAAACTAGTATATGTGACTATTGGTGTATATATGTGAGTATATGTGAGAGGGAGAGATTGAAAGAGTTCCTGTATGAATAAGTATGTGTTTCTATAAGTGATTGTTTAAAAGACTAAGTATGTGTAAGTTTCCGTAGAAGTAAGTGTGGTGGTGTGTGTATAACTGTATATACAGGTGAATGTATGTTTGATTCTTTATTAGCATGAGTGACTATGTGTGTGAGTAACTCTATGGATGAGTGGCATTATGTAACAGGATGTATAGGTGTATGAGTACATATGATGAGTGAGTACATGTATGAGTGACTGTATAGGACTGTTGGTGAATGAGTGGATGTGTATGTTGATCTTAGAATTACTGAAGAGGTTGTTGTAACTGGTATTGGTATGTCCATTGTTTTGAAAATTTTAGTCTCTATTTTTGAATGTGTGTATCAAAGCTTATATTAAGGTGAGAGGAGGTCTGCCACTCTATCACAAGTATGATGTCATCAGTGATGTCATCAGTGATGTCATTTGAGATGTCATCAGTGATGTCATGAGTGATGTCACTGACCATGTCATGAGTGATGTAATATGTGACGTCATCAGCAGTGCATTGCGGGCGCGCGAGTTATAGTTAGCTGAACTAACTATAACGGGGCAATTTCATTGGTTTTTTACGAGTAAAATGTCCAGCTAACTATAACATGTGTGAAACCTATGGTTTTTTCACTGAATTTCTAAGGTTTTTTAAATGCTAATTCCTAACTATAACGTGTGTGAAACCTATGGTTTTTTCAGTGAATTTCTAAGGTTTTTTAAATGCTAATTCCTAACTATAACGTGTGTGAAACCCATGGTTTTTTCAGTGAATTTGCAAGGTTTTTTAAATGCTAATTCCTTACTATAACGTGTGTGTAACCCATGGTTTTTTCAGTGAATTTGCAAGGTTTTTTAAATGCTAATTTTTTTTTTTATTCTTCATTTTTTTCAAACATATTTTTAATTTAATTTTCTTTCATTTTATAAAGACTATGCTTAAATTTTTAAAATCCTTAAATATTTTTTTTTAATATATTTTTTAAAATAAACATGTAAAATTTATTACCAGATTTTTTTTTTTTTTTATTTATTTTTTTTTAGTACGCGTACCGTAAGCTCACGGTAAGCGTACGGTTTACGCAACGTCCGTAATCTATCTACGCTGCTTGCGTATAGTTACGCAATTTGCGTAGCCGCGCGTACTGCGCGTGGGACGCGTGCGCGCTTACGCCACACGCGCACGTTACGCGGAAGTGCCGGGGAGTGACTGTTATGCGCATGCGCGGAAGCGCGTGGCTTTTTTACGCGCACGCGTACTTTTTGCCGTAAGCGTACCGTAAGCGTACGGTAGGTCATGTGATCATGAAACACAACTTTTGATTGGTTGAAAGTACTTTCAGTTCTAGAACTCTCCTACACCACACCCATTCCCCTCATTTCTGCTTGTGATCCCTTGGGAGAAGGAGCTGGTTTGTCTTTGGGATACGATGGCAGAACAGCAGAGCTCTTCTGAGAGTGAGGCTAGCACCAGCAGCACTGTCTTGAGGCAGAGAGCGAGGAAAGTAAAGCCTTCTTATGTTTGGGATTATTTTACTTTTCCAGAAGGCCAGCAAAAGGTGAATGCACCCTTAGTTACTTGCAAGCTGTGTAAGCGTGTACTTTCTAGAGGTAATCCTAACAGGAAGTATTCCTTTGGGAATCACACCATGAAGAGACACCTCCAGGATGTACACAGAAGGACACATGGTCATCTTTTTGGAGGTAACTCTTCAGAAAGACGAGCCAGTACATCCACAGCAGCTCAGCCTGGACCATCACCTGCAGGGCTTACTCCTTCTTCTGCAGGTCAGGTGAGCCCTTCATCTGTGGGGGGAGAATCTCCTTTTGCTGGCCCTCTGGAAATGAACCTTCGATTTCGGAAGGTTGATATTCATTGCACATTTTGTAAAGGTCTAATTTGTCATAGGGAGACCAGTGTTTCCCTAGTGAACAACAAAATAGATCAGCACATTTGTAGCTTTGAATGATTTTCCCATGCTTCCTTTCCTCTGTCCCTGCATGAACACAACGGTTCTTTTAAGAGCCAACCTTATCTTCCATCTTTTTTTTACTTGTTTTTAAAAACTTTTTTTTTTTTTTTTTTACCGTACGCGTACGGTAAGCGTACCTTTTTTTTATTTTTTAAAAAAAAACACTAAAAATCATTTATCACATTATAAAGTCCTTGAGAGACTACAATTTTTATTATTGACTTACCATACTCACTCAAAAAAATATTTATTCATTTGTTTTTTTTAAAAATAGTTTTTAAAATGGTTGTAGTTTCCGAAAATTTTCTATATCGATCTGAAAATAAAGAAAAAAGTATTAATATTTTTAAACCATTTAATAATACAGTACACATATTTACATTTTTTACCAAAAAATATTTTTGCCTTATTTTTGCTGTTTTCAGAATAAATTGCATTTCACTATTAATTGTGAAAGCAATTGCATTCATCATTTTACAGCGGGCAAAAAAAATAACAAAGATTGTATTAAAAAAGCCCACATTCTCTTTTTGCATAAACATAACATTCTTTAAAATACCGTCTGATATGTTTGTTTCAGAAGTATAAAAATCACTTTTACAGACTGACACATTATGAAACCACTTTTTTGATTTATTTAATTGCACGTGTCCAAGCTGTTTTTTTTTCAGACCACCACCATGTGCATTCTCTGTGACTGCCTACACTCCAGCAAGGGCAACCAGCCTTAGTGATGCTGAATGTATTTGCATTACAGACTTAAACCTGAAAACCCCACTGGCTTGTAAATACTGTGCATGACTATACACGGCAAGGACATGGGTGTGTGCTAAGCCTCTGCTTCTTCCCCCAATAATTCGCTCCCCCTTTCCATCTAATGCAACTGTGAAATCACCAGAGCAAGACGCAATAAATCTCTGCCTATAATTCTTCTATGCACACAGAGTCATGTTTTCACATTAGTCCCACAACGAAATTTCTTTGCCAATTTGAAAGCACACTTACTGCTCTTTCTTTTTTCGGGCCAAGTGAAAATCTCTTTTTACAATTTGAAATCACTTTTACAGACTGACACATTATGAAACCACTATTTTTGATTTATTTAATTGCACGTGTCCAAGCTGTTTTTTTTTCAGACCACCACCATGTGCATTCTCTGTGACTGCCTACACTCCACCAAGGGCAACCAGCCTTAGTGATGCTGAATGTATTTGCATTACAGACTTAAACCTGAAAACCCCACTCGCTTGTAAATACTGTGCATGACTATACACGGCAAGGACATGGGTGTGTGCTAAGCCTCTGCTTCTTCCCCCAAAAATTTGCTCCCCCTTTCCATCTAATGCAACTGTGAAATCACCAGAGCAAGACGCAATAAATCTCTGCCTATAATTCTTCTATGCACACAGAGTCATGTTTTCACATTAGTGCCAAAACGAAATTTCTTTGCCAATTTGAAAGCACACTTACTGCTCTTTTTTTTTTTCGGGGCAAGTGTAAATCACTTTTACACACTGACACATTATGAAACCACCATGTGTAACTACAACAAAAACAATTCCCATTTCTATTATTCATTTCTTAAGTTACCACATACATCCCCTCTCAAACTGTAAACTCACCTTTAAAATTAGTTAGTTGTGAAAGAAATGTGACACTCAAACAGCAGATTATCAGAGCCAGGATCTCTGTTCTGTTCACCTCTCTCCTCTCAGCAGAACCAGATAATGGCAAACTTTCCCTCTATTTTTCCACACATATACATGTAAGTTTCAAATCTCAGTGCTTCCCCCTTTTTTTCACATGTATTCACACATTTCTATTGGTTGAAAACCAACCCTTTTCCAAAAGTACCCTGCCCCCAACTTGACTTCTGCCTAGTACCCTTCCCCCAACTTGACTTCTGCCTGCTACCATAGCAACAGCTCATGGAACACTGCTGTGTGCAGTTAGGTCAGAAGTTCGACACACAATGTTTCAATTCCACAGAGCAAGAGTGCTTGACTTTTCAAACCTTACAGCAAATCCATAGTACTGTTCTTTGGTTACACATTTTTTTGTACCAATACAAAACATGCTTCTATTAATTTTCACATACAGCCTAGTTTTTATTCTAGAATGGTATGAAACAGCCAATCAGTTCTTTTTATTTAAAAAAAATATGTATGCCTCCATTTCCAAACTGTCTTTCTTTTCTTATTGCCATTCTACTGAAAGACACCTCCTGAGTGCATCCAGTTCTCCTTTGAAGATGTTCACAGTGTGGATTGTAGGGCACAGCTATGTCTTCTGGAGTGAAAAGTTTGCAGAGAAAACAGATATGGTGAGAGACCTTGCTTTGCCAAATGTAGACATTAAATGGATTGGTCAGAGAGGGTTAAAGTGGCACCAATTGATGCCATTGGTGAAATCCTTCATTCAAATCCAACACCCTGACCTCATAATAGTGCACTGTGGTGGCAATGACCTAGGCACTTTGACTGGGGTAGGTCTGGAAATGCTTATGAAGGACACCTTTGCACAACTGTTTACACTTTTCCCTAAAACTGCCTTTGTGTTTTACAACATATGCCAAAGGCAAAAATGGAACTGGTCCAATCATTTCTGTCCACAGATTGACAAAGCAAGAAAGCACGTCAACAAATCTGTTTCTGCTTTCCTCCGTGACTATGGTATGGGTGCCATTTACCACAACAACTTGCGTTATGACATGCAAGACATTTATAGAGGAGATGGTGTGCACTTCAATGATGAAGGGAACAGAGTCTTCCTCTTGAACCTTAGACTCTGCATCGGTACTTACTTGTAGGTACCACTAAAAAAATGACTTCATAAACACAACAGCTCTTTTTAGAGCTCCCTAATTTCTAAACTCTTAAATCTGCATTTCATTTATCTATTTTTTTTTTTTTTTACCGTACACTTACCGTAAGCTTACCGTACGCGTACCCCGTGATTTTTTTTTAAATCAATAAATGTTTTTTTTGTACTTTTCTGTCCTTCTTTGACCCCCTTACAAATGTTAGGGGGTCTGTAACTCTCCTCATTGCCCCCTTTCCTTGTTTTCACTCTTTTTTTTCAGAGTGAAATACACAAAATGGCGGCCGCCGCTTCCTGGTTTCGACCGATTCGAATGTTTACTAAGATCTAACAGCCAATCAGAATCGCGCTCGCGCACGCCGCCGTACGCTTACCGTAAGCGTACGGTAAGCGTACCGTAAGCGGGCTCAGATATATATATTGATTTAAAGGCTATTTTCTCAGAATCTACTGAACAGATTTACACCAAACCTACAAAAGGCACTTCCTTGACCTGAGGACTACCTCTCTGCCAAATTTCTAGTAATTCTGTTCAGCCGTTCGGGCTGTAGCCCTGTCTAAAGGTCCTATGGAAAAATGCATGGGAAAAACGTGTTTTGGGACCCCCCTTTTATCTCAGCCCCCGCTTGACGAATCCCCCCGAGACTTTCAGGGTAGGAGCGGAGCGTAGCGCCCCACCTATTTTGAGAAATTCGCGAGGATTCGTCGACCAGCGCCAAAGTTATTCAAAATAGAATGTTGAGGTTTTCCTATGGAAACGTGGTCCTAACTATAACTACCTACTGGCGACCGCCAGTAGGTAATATATATATATATATATATATATATATATATAAAAATATATATATATATATATATATATATATATATATATATATATATATTACCTACTGGCGGTCGCCAGTAGGTAGTTATAGTTAGGACCCCTTTTCCATAGGAAATCCGCAACATTCTATTTTGAATAACTTTGGCGCCGGTCGATGAATCCTCGCGAATTTCTCAAAATAGGTGGGGCGCTACGCTCCGCTCCTACCCTGAAAGTCTCGGGGGGATACGTCAAGCGGGGGCTGAGATAAAAGGGGGGTCCCAAAACGCGTTTTTCCCATGCATTTTTCCATAGGACCTTTAGAACGAGCTACAGCCCGAACGGCTGAACAGAATTACTAGAAATTTGGCAGAGAGGTAGTCCCTATGTCAAGGAAGTGCCTTTTGTAGGTTTGGTGTAAATCTGTTCAGTAGATTCTGAGAAAATAGCCTTTAAATCAATATATATATCTGAGCCCGCTTACGGTACGCTTACCGTACGCTTACGGTAAGCTTACGGTACGCGTACGGTGGCGTGCGCGAGCGCGATTCTGATTGGCTGTTAGATCTTAGTAAACATTCGAATCGGCCGAAACCAGGAAGCGGCGGCCGCCATTTTGTGTGTTTCACTCAGAAAAAAAAGAGTGAAAACAAGAAAAGGGGGCAATGAGGAGAGTTACAGACCCCCTTACATTTGTGAGGGGGTCAAAGAAGGACTGAAAAGTACAAAGAAAACATTTATTGATTTTTAAAAAAATCACGGGGTACGCGTACGGTAAGCTTACGGTAAGCGTACGGTAGAAAAAAAAATAAAAAAATAAATGAAATTCAGATTTAAGTGTTTAGATATTAGGGGGCTCTAAAAAGAGCCGTTGTGTTTATGAAATGATTTTTTAGTGGTACCTACAAGTAAGTACCGATGCAGAGTCTAAGGTTCAAGAGGAAGACTCTGTTCCCTTCATCATTGAAGTGCACACCATCTCCTCTATAAATGTCTTGCATGTCGTAACGCAAGTTGTTGTGGTAAATGGCACCCATACCATAGTCACGGAGGAAAGCAGAAACAGATTTGTTGACGTGCTTTCTTGCTTTGTCAATCTGCGGACAGAAATGATTGGACCAGTTCCATTTTTGCCTTTGGCATATGTTGGAAAACACAAAGGCAGTTTTAGGGAAAAGTGAAAACAGTTGTGCAAAGGTGTCCTTCATAAGCATTTCCAGACCTACCCCAGTCAAAGTGCCTAGGTCATTGCCACCACAGTGCACTATTATGAGGTCAGGGTGTTGGATTTGCATGAAGGATTTCACCAATGGCATCAATTGGTGCCACTTTAACCCTCTCTGACCAATCCATTTAATGTCTACATTTGGCAAAGCAAGGTCTCTCACCATATCTGTTTTCTCTGCAAACTTTTCACTCCAGAAGACATAGCTGTGCCCTACAATCCACACTGTGAACATTTTCAAAGGAGAACTGGATGCACTCAGGAGGTGTCTTTCAGTAGAATGGCAATATGAAAAGAAAGACAGTTTGGAAATGGAGGCATACATATTTTTTTCAAAACAAAAAGAACTGATTGGCTGTTTCATACCATTCTAGAATAAAAACTAGGCTGTATGTGTAAACTAATAGAAGCATGTTTTGTATTGGTACAAAAAAATGTGTTACCAAAGAACAGTACTATGGATTTGCTGTTAGGTTTGAAAAGTCAAGCACTCTTGCTCTGTGGAATTGAAACATTGTGTGGCGAACTTCTGACCTAACTCCACACAGCAGTGTTCCATGAGCTGTTGCTATGGTAGCAGGCAGAAGTCAAGTTGGGGGAAGGGTACTAGGCAGAAGTCAAGTTGGGGGCAGGGTACTTTTGGAAAAGGGTTGGTTTTCAACCAATAGAAATGTGTGATTACATTTGAAAAAAAGGGGGAAGCACTGAGATTTGAAACTTACATGTATATGTGTGGAAAAATAGAGGGAAAGTTTGCCATTATCTGGTTCTGCTGAGAGGAGAGAGGTGAACACAACAGAGATCCTGGCTCTGATAATCTGCTGTTTGAGTGTCACATTTCTTTCACAACTAACTAATTTTAAAGGTGAGTTTAGAGTTTGAGAGGGGATGTATGTGGTAACTTAAGAAATGAATAATAGAAATGGAAATTCTTTTTGTTGTAGTTGCGTTTATCATTTTCTGTTTTGGGAGAAATTTAAATGTGAGGAACATGTAAAATAATATGGAGTATGTTTTCACAATAAATTAAGGTGTACTGGAAAAAAAAAGAATAGTTTAAGGGTTTGAGGTTGGACTCAGTAATGCAAATACATTCAGCATCACTAAGGCTGGTTGCCCTTGCTGGAGTGTAGGCAGCCACCCAGGTTACACATGGAGGTGGTCTGAAAAAGAAGTTTGGACATGTGCATTTAAGAAAATCGAAAAAAGTGGTTTCATAATGTGTCAGTCTGTAAAAGTGATTTTCACTTGCCCAAAAAAAAAAGAGCAGTAAGTGTGCTTTCAAATTGGCAAAGAAATTTCGTTTTGGGACTAATGTGAAAACATGACTCTGTGTGCAGAGAGGAATTATAGGCAGAGATTTATTGCGTATTGCTCTGGTGATTTCACAGTTGCATTAGATGGAAAGGGGGAGCGATTTTTTGGGGGAAGAAGCAGACTCTTAGCACACACCCATGTGCTTGCCATGTATAATAATGCACAGTATTTACAAGCGAGTGGGGTTTTCAGGTTTCAGTCTGTAATGCAAATACATTCAGCATCACTAAGGCTGGTTGCCCTTGCTGGAGTGTAGGCAGCCACCCAGGTTACACATGGAGGTGGTCTGAAAAAGAAGTTTGGACATGTGCATTTAAGAAAATCGAAAAAAGTGGTTTCATAATGTGTCAGTCTGTAAAAGTGATTTTCACTTGCCCCAAAAAAAAAGAGCAGTAAGTGTGCTTTCAAATTGGCAAAGAAATTTCGTTTTGGGACTAATGTGAAAACATGACTCTGTGTGCAGAGAGGAATTATAGGCAGAGATTTATTGCGTATTGCTCTGGTGATTTCACAGTTGCATTAGATGGAAAGGCGGAGCGATTTTTTGGGGGAAGAAGCAGACTCTTAGCACACACCCATGTGCTTGCCATGTATAATCATGCACAGTATTTACAAGCGAGTGGGGTTTTCAGGTTTCAGTCTGTAATGCAAATACATTCAGCATCACTAAGGCTGGTTGCCCTTGCTGGAGTGTAGGCAGCCACCCAGGTTACACATGGAGGTGGTCTGAAAAAGAAGTTTGGACATGTGCATTTAAGAAAATCGAAAAAAGTGGTTTCATAATGTGTCAGTCTGTAAAAGTGATTTTCACTTGCCCAAAAAAAAAAGAGCAGTAAGTGTGCTTTCAAATTGGCAAAGAAATTTCGTTTTGGGACTAATGTGAAAACATGACTCTGTGTGCAGAGAGGAATTATAGGCAGAGATTTATTGCGTATTGCTCTGGTGATTTCACAGTTGCATTAGATGGAAAGGGGGAGCGATTTTTTGGGGGAAGAAGCAGACTCTTAGCACACACCCATGTGCTTGCCATGTATAATCATGCACAGTATTTACAAGCGAGTGGGGTTTTCAGGTTTCAGTCTGTAATGCAAATACATTCAGCATCACTAAGGCTGGTTGCCCTTGCTGGAGTGTAGGCAGCCACCCAGGTTACACATGGAGGTGGTCTGAAAAAGAAGTTTGGACATGTGCATTTAAGAAAATCGAAAAAAGTGGTTTCATAATGTGACAGTCTGTAAAAGTGATTTTCACTTGCCCCAAAAAAAAAGAGCAGTAAATGTGCTTTCAAATTGGCAAAGAAATTTCGTTTTGGGACTAATGTGAAAACATGACTCTGTGTGCAGAGAGGAATTATAGGCAGAGATTTATTGCGTTTTTTTACTTCTGGACATTACACAGTTTATCTTAAATGTGAAAAAGGCTGGACACTGTGTAAAGATTCCCAATTGATTTTCAAACAACGTTTGCCTTTTGATTTAGCAAATTCCTATCTAATCTTCCTGAAACCTAAATTTTAGACAGATTTGGCAAGATCTGGACAAAATAATTTTACCATTTTACTGCATTACCATTACAATTTTGTAGAAAAATGATTTTTTAAATTATCATTTGGCCTAATGGAAAGATAACCAATTGTAATGTGGACTTTTTTAATTTTTAATGAAACTTTGAAAAACCAATAATTTAGAGATAATCGGTAACATCTGCACAATTTAAATTTTGGAATGTTATTGGACTGCCATTGGAATTTTTTTCAAAAATGATTTAAAAAATTACTATTTGGCCATGCGGAAAAGTAACCAATTCTATTGTGGACTTAATAAATTATTCCAAAAATTTTCGTGAACCAAAATGTAACAGAGAATCAGTGAGATCTGGACAAATTAAACTTTAGAATTTTATTTGATTACTGTTGGAAATTTATTCCAAACAAAATTTTAAAATTACTATTTGCCCTAAAGGAAATGGAATCAGATGTATTGTGGAGTTATTTGAGATATAATATTGTGATTATACTTCTGAAACAAACATATCAGACGGTATTTTAAAGAAATAACTATTGGTATTAGATGATATTTTTTTAGAATATTATGCATTTCTATAATGTTAAGTTTAAGTAAAAAGAGATTCTGGGCTTTTTTATTACAATCTTTGTGATTGTTATTTTTTTTTGCCCGCTGTAAAATGATGAATGCAATTGCTTTCACAATTTATAGTGAAATGCAATATATTCTGAAAACAGCAAAAATAAGGCAAAAATATTTTTGGGAAAAAAATGTAAATATGTGTACTGTATTATAAAATGTTTTAAAAATATTAATACTTTTTTCTTTTTTTTCAGATTCATATAGAAAATTTTTGAAAACTAGAACCATTTTTAAAGCTATTTTTTAAAAAAACAAATGAATAAATATTTTTATTAGTGAGTATGGTAAGTCAATAATAATAATTGTAGTCTCTCAAGGACCTTGTAATGTGATAATTGATTTTTAGTGGGTTTTTTTAAAAAATAAAAAAAAAGTACGCGCACCGTACGCGTACGGTAAAAAAAAAAAAAAAAAAAGTTTTTAAAAACATATATAAAAAATAGATGAAAGGTAAGGTTGGCTCTTAAAAGAGCCGTTGTGTTCATGCAGGGACAGAGGAAAGAAAGATTGGGAATATTAGACGGTACGACAAGTGTGCTGATCTATTTTACTGTTCACTAGGGAAACACTGGTCTCCCTATAAGTAATTAGATCGTGACAAGTGGCGCACCGTACTTCAACCCTCGCAAACCGAGGGTTAATTTCCAGAGGGCCAGCAAAAGGAGATGCTCCCCCCACAGATGAAGGGCTCACCTGACCTGCAGAAGAAGGAGTCAGCTCTGCAGATGATGGTCCAGGCTGAGCTGCTGTGGATGTACTTGCTTGTCTTTCTGAAGAGTTACCTCCAAAAAGATGTCCATGTGTCCTTTTGTGTACATCCTTGAGGTGTCTCTTCATGGTGTGATTCCCAAAGGAATACTTCCTGTCAGGATTACCTCTAGAAAGTACACGCTGACACAGCCTGCAAGTTACTAAGGGTGCATTCACCTTTTGCTGGCCTTCAGGAAAAGTAAAATAATCCCATACATAAGAGGGCTTTTGTTTCCTCGATCTCTGCCTCAAGACAGTGCTGCTAGTGCTAGCCTCACTCTCAGAAGAGCTCTGCTGTTCTGCCATCGTATCCCAAAGACAAACCAGCTCCTTCTCCTAAGGGATCACAAGCAGAAATGAGGGGAATGGGTGTGGTGTAGGAGAGTTCTAGAACTGAAAGTAGTTTCAACCAATCAAAAGTTGTGTTTCATGATCACATGACCTACAGTACGCTTACGGTACGCTTACGGTACGCTTACGGCAAAAGTGCGCATGCACGTAAAAAAGACACGCGCTTGCGCGCATGCGCATAACAGACACTACCCGACACTTCCGCGTAACGTGCGCGTGTAGCGCACACGCGTACGCGTCCCACGCGGAGTACGCGCGGCTACGCAAATTGCGTAACTATACGCAAGCAGCGTGGATAAATTACGGACGTAGCATAAACCGTACGCTTACCGTAAGCTTACGGTACGCGTACTAAAAAAATAATAAAAAAAATAGAAAAAAAGTACTGCAAATAAATTTTACATGTTTATTTTAAAAAAAATATTAAAAAAAACATATTAAAGAATTTTAAAAATTTAACCATAGTCTTTATAAAAGGTAAGAAAAATAAAATACAAATATGTTAAAAAAAATAGAAGAAAAAAAAAACAATTAGCATTTAAAAAACCTTGCAAATTCACTGAAAAAACCATGGGTTTCACACACGTTATAGTTAGGACTTAGCATTTAAAAAACCATAGAAATTCAGTGAAAAAACCATAGGTTTCACACACGTTATAGTTAGGAATTAGCATTTAAAAAACCTTAGAAATTCAGTGAAAAAACCATAGGTTTCACACATGTTATAGTTAGCTGGACATTTTACTCGTAAAAAACCAATGAAATTCCCCCGTTATAGTTAGTTCAGCTAACTATAACTCGCGCGCCCGCAATGCACTGCTGATGACGTCACATATTACATCACTCATGACATGGTCAGTGACATCACTCATGACATCACTGATGACATCTCAAATGACATCACTGATGACCTCACTGATGACATCATCCTTGTGATAGAGTGGCAGACCTCCTCTTCCCCTAATAAAACCTTTGATACACACAATCAAAAATAGAGACTAAAATTTACAAAACAATGGACATACCAATAACAGTTACAACAACCTCTTCAGTAATTCTAAGATCCACATACACATCCACTCATTCACCAACAGTCCAATACAGTCACTCATACATGTACTCACTTATCATATGTACTCATACACCTATACATCCTATTACACAACGCCACTCATCCATAGAGCTACTCACACACATAGTCACTCATGCCAATAAAGAATCAAACATCCATTTACTTGCATATACAGTTAAACACACACCACCACACTTACTTCTACGGAAACTTACACATACTTAGTCTTTTTAACAATCACTTATAGAAACACATACTTATTCATACAGGAACTCTTTCAATCTCTCACTCTCACATATACTCACATATATAAACCAATAGTCACATATACTAGTTTTAAACATATGTAGTTACTCATAAAGACACTATTGAGACAGTCATTCACTCACTAACACACCCATGCACACACTCATCCACCCATGCAGTCCTGCACACATGCTCTGTTCAACACATACAAACAGTGAGTCACTCATTCATGCACCTATGCACTACATCATACCCCCCACCGAACCATGCAGACACTCATACTGATACTAAAAAAACCAACTAATAACCTATATAGACACCCATGTAGCTACTCTCCAACCCATGCAGCCACTTATACACAAAGTGAGAGACTGATACAGATATCTATATATTTAAACATTACTCACTAAGCCATGTATTCACTATGATACACTTAATCAGTCAGTTACACAATCAATTTTTCAAAAAGAAATCATCCATTTAGACAGTAATATACCCATTTATTCTTCCATCGACCTTGAGATATACATATATAAAACATATTTAATTTTCAGAAAAATACACATTCACTGGATGATGTCATCAGTGAGGTCATCAGTGATGTCATTTGAGATGTCATCAGTGATGTCATGAGTGATGTCACTGACCATGTCATGAGTGATGTAATATGTGACGTCATCAGCAGTGCATTGCGGGCGCGCGAGTTATAGTTAGCTGAACTAACTATAACGGGGGAATTTCATTGGTTTTTTACGAGTAAAATGTCCAGCTAACTATAACATGTGTGAAACCTATGGTTTTTTAACTGAATTTCTAAGGTTTTTTAAATGCTAATTCCTAACTATAACGTGTGTGAAACCTATGGTTTTTTCACTGAATTTATATATATATATATATATATATTCACTGAAAAAAACATAGGTTTCACACACGTTATAGTTACGAATTAGCATTTAAAAAACCTTGCAAATTCACTTAAAAAACCATAGGTTTCACACACGTTATAGTTACGAATTAGGATTTAAAAAACCTTGCAAATTCACTTAAAAAACCATAGGTTTCACACCTGTTATAGTTAGCTGGACAATTCACTCGTAAAAAACCAATGAAATTCCCCCGTTATAGTTAGTGCAGGCAACTATAACTCACGCGACCGCAATCCTCTGCTGATGACGTCAGATATTACATCACTGTATTTAGACACTTATTTACCCATGTCTTCTTCCATTAATCTTTAGCTATACATATATTACAAATATTTATTTTTCAGAAAGACACATATGTCATCAGTGATGTAATATGTGACGTCATCAGCAGAGGATTGCGGTCGCGTGAGTTATAGTTGCCTGCACTAACTAGAACGGGGGAATTTCATTGGTTTTTTACGAGTGAATTGTCCAGCTAACTATAACAGGTGTGAAACCTATGGTTTTTTAAGTGAATATATATATATATAAATATATATATATATGCACTGCTGATGACATCACATATTACATCACTCATGACATGGTCAGTGACATCACTGATGACATCACTGATGACATCTCAAATGACATCACTGATGACGTCATCCAGTGAGTCTGTGTTTCTGTAAAGTTTTAATATGTTTAATATATATATTGAAAGGCCTGTTGAAGAATGAGTGGGTGTACAAGTGTGTGAATGGATGATTTTCTAGGTGCGTAACTAACTCTATAAGTGAGTCATTAAATGTATCTTACTGCAGACTAGTGACTAAACTATGTGAATGTCTGTATGTGTCTGTGTGTTGGTGTATAAGTGGCTGCATGGTTTTGTGAATACCTATATGAATGTGTATATATGGGTTATTGATTGGTTGTCTCAGTATCTGTATGGGTGCCTGAGTGTTTGTGTGGGTAGGGTGTGTGTGACTCTCTCTGTGCATAGATGTGTGAGTGGGTGATTCTATGGTGCATGGTTTTAAGAGTGCAACTGCGATGGACTGTATGGTTAGGTGAGTGTATGTATGAGTGTGTTAGTGATTGAATGTATATCTCAGTTGTACATGTGTCAGTAACTACATATGTGAAACGCAGTGTATATGTGTGTAAGAGTATATAACTATCTATATGTGAGAGTGTGTGATTGAGGGAGTGCCTGTATGGATGAGTGTGTGCTTGTATTAGTAATTGTATAAGAGTGTCAGAAATTGTTAGTATTTTTATGAGTAAGTGAACTTGAGTGTGTTTAACTGTATAAGTGAGTAAATTGGACTGTGATTAATTATTTGCATGACTGACTAGGTGTGTCAGTACCTCAATCGATAATTGGCGGTGTGTGAGTGTCTATATAGGTGTATAAATGCATATGATAGTCCTGTACGGAGTGACTGTAAGTATGAGTGACTGTACAGGTGAGTGAATGGAGATGTATGTAGACCTAAGAGTCAATGAGTGGGTATGTAGTTATTGGTATTGGAGTATCTATGGTTTTCAAAATGGCCGTCTGAAATTTTGAGTCGGTGTATCAAAGGTTATATTAGGGTGTTAGAAGATGCACTAATATATCACATGGATGACATCATCAGTGATGTCATCAGTGATGTCATTTGAGATGTCATCAGTGATGTCATCAGTGATGTCACTGACCATGTCATGAGTGATGTAATATGTGACGTCATCAGCAGTGCATTGCGGGGGCGCGAGTTATAGTTAGCTGAACTAACTATAACGGGGGAATTTCTAGGGTTTTGTACGAGGGAAATGTCCAGCTAACTATAACGCCCCTGAAAACCTATGGTTTTTTTAGTGAATTTCTAAGGTTTTTTAAATGCCAATTCCTAACTATAACGCCCCTGAAACCTTTGGTTTTTTCAGTGAATATATATATATATATGTATTATCTGTTGGCGGTCGCCAGTAGATAGTTATAGTTAGGACCCTGTTTCCATAGGAAAACCGCAACATTCTATTTGGAATAACTTTGGCGCCGGTCGACGAATCCTCGTGAAATTTTCAAAATAGGTGGGGCGCTACGCTCCGCTCCTACCCTGAAAGTCTCGGGGGGATTCGTCAATCGGGGGCTGAGAAAAAAGGGGGGTCCCAAAACGCATTTTTCCCATGCATTTTTCCATAGGACCTTTAGACACAGCTACAGCCCGAACGGCTGAACAGAGTTACTTGAAATTTGGCAGAGAGGTAGTCTACAAGTCAAGGAAGTGCCTTTTGTAGGTTTGGTCTAAATATGTTCAGTAGATCCTGAGAAAATAGCATTGAAATCAATATATATATCTGTGGCAGCTTACGGTGCGCTTACCGTGCGCTTACGGTAAGCTTACCGTACGCGTACGGTGCCGTGCGCGAGCGCGATTCTGATTGGCTGTTAGATCTTAGTAAACATTCGAATCGGTCGAAACCAGGAAGCGGCGGCCGCCATTTTCTCTCTCGCACTCTGAGGGGGGAGGAAAAACAAATGTAAAAAACATGTAAAGGGGCTGTTTAGACAGCTCCTGACCACCTAGCCTTGATGAAGGTGTCCCCAAAGAACCCCCAAAGCAAAAAATCCATTTTATTTTTTTATCGAAAAATCGCCGATTACGCTTACCGTACACGTACGGTAAAAAGTATTAAAAAAAAAAATGATCCACACTCTCTTCACCCCGTGTGCTAATGGTGCCCGAAGGACACCATTTGTTCATGGCATATATTTTATGAAAAAACATAAAAGAAATTCCTTTCTGAACGAAGCGCATAATATGTCCTCCATGTGCGCACGGTGCGCGAAGCGCATCGTGCGTACATGGCCCATCCAGCGTAACGTGGGCACGCGGTGCGCGTAGCGCACCGCGTGCCCACCGTGCGTGCACGGCACTAACTGCGTAAAGTGGGCGCGCGGTGCGCGAAGCGCACCGCGTGCTGATTGTGCGTGCACGGAACGAACTGCGTTAAGTGGGCGCGCACGCCACGAATGGCGTAAAGTAACTTAGCATTTAAAAAACCGTACAAATTCAATGAAGAAACCATAGGTTTCACACACGTTATAGTTAGGAATTAGCATTTAAAAACCTTGCAAATTCACTGAAAAAACCATAGGTTTCACACATGTTATAGTTAGCTGGACATTTTACTGATAAAAAACCAATGAAATTCCCCCGTTATAGTTAGTGCAGGCAACTATAACTCACGCGACCGCAATCCTCTGCTGATGACATATGTGTCTTTATGAAAAAAAAATATTTGTAATATATGTATAGCTAAAATTTAATGGAAGAAGACATGGGCAAATAAGTGTCTAAATACAGTATTAGCATCAGCAGAGGATTGCGGTCGCGTGAGTTATAGTTGCCTGCACTAACTATAACGGGGGAATATATATATATATATATATATATACATATATATATATTCACTTAAAAAACCGTAGGTTTCATACATGTTATAGTTAGCTGTACATTTCACTCGTAAAAAACCAATGAAATTCCACGTTATAGTTAGATCAGGTAACTATAACTTGCGTGCCCACAATAAACTGCTGATGACGTCACATAGTACATCACTCATGACATGGTCAGTGACATCACTCATGACATCAATGATGACATCTGAAATTACACATTGTGGATTGCGGTCGCGCAAGTTATAGTTACCTGATCTAACTATAACGTGGAATTTCATTGGTTTTTTACGAGTAAAATGTACAGCTAACTATAACATGTGTGAAACCTATGTTTTTTTAAGTGAATTTGCAAGGTTTTGTAAATGATAATTCCTAACTATAACGTGTGTGAAACCTATGGTTTTTTCAGTGAATTTGTACGGTTTTTTAAATGCTAAGTTATGTATTTATTTTTTATTTTTTTTTCTGGTTTTTCACTATGCGCACACCCTGCGCAGTCCATGCCGTGCGCGCCTCGCCTTTTTTTACGCAGTAAAATTTGTTTTTTTCTCCCTTGTGGGTCCTTTAATTTATTTAATAAATGTGATTGTTACTTCTTTATTTTTATTTTTTTTATTTTTTTTGCCGTGCGCGTACGGTAAGCTTACCGTACGCGTACCCCGCGATTTTTTTTTAAAATTATTAAATTTATTTTTCGTACTTTTGGGTCCTTCTTGGACCCCCTGACAAACACTAGGGGGTCTGCAACTCTCTTCGTTGCCCCCGTTTCACGTTCCCCACCTTTGTTTCTCAGTGCGAGAGACAGAAAATGGCGGCCGACACTTCCTGATTTCGACCGATTCGAATGTTTACAGTCATGTAACCACCAATCAGAATTGAGCTCGCGCATGGCACCGTACGCGTACGGTAAGCTTACGGTAAGCGCACGGAGCGCGCTTACAGATATATATATTGATTTAAACGCTATTTCTCAGGACCTACTGAACAGATTTACACCAGACCTACAAAAGGCACATCCTTGACCTAAGGACTACCTCTCTGCCAAATTTCAAGTAATTCTGTTCAGCCGTTCGGGCTGTAGCTGTGTCTAAAGGTCCTATGGAAAAATGCATGGGGAAAACGCGTTTTGGGACCCCCCCTTTTTTCTCAGCCCCCGCTTGACGAATCCCCCAGAGACTTTCAGGGTAGGAGCGGAGCATAGCGCCCCATTAGTTTTGAAAATTTCGCGAGGATTCGTCGACCGGCGCCAAAGTTATTCCAAATAGAATGTTGCGGATTTCCTATGGAAACACGGTCCTAACTATAACTATCTACTGGCGACCGCCAGTAGATAATACATGTATATATATATATATATATATATATATATATAAATATATATATATATATGGATTTGTTCCACACGTTTCAAAAATCATGCCTAATTCACAACTAATCGAAAAACTGGAATCTATGTAACGCTACATTTTGCAACGTGTTTGCGAATAATAAAAAAACTTAACAAAAAAATAAAATTTAAATAAGCATAACACTAAATAAACTCTAATAGTACACATATCAAAGGTACCTAAGAGTAATAGGCCAAAAGTGGCTGGAAGGTAGTGGTCACTATTTTTAGTACTGCTTGGCAGAGACAGAGAGAGACCTGCCTCCCTATGTGCTAGTTACAGTCCAGCAATTCTAAATGAATGTGAGTTGACAGGCTAGGTTCTCCCTGGACCTGAAACAAACATTCAGAGACAGGTTACACCCCTCATCAGCCAGACTAGCTTGAATCCAGTGGCACAGAACAAGCAAAAGAATGATGAATTTAACCCAGATCACTTGACTGGGCTCAATGTATGATTTATTCAGTATTCTGTCCATCATTTGTTTGCGCAGCACTTTTTGCCCTAAGTGGGATGTGTATGCCCCTATGTGGGTCCCTTGCTCACTGTTCTGCTGTGTTCAAGATAGCCTGGCTGATATGGGGTGATACCCCAAAACCGGTCCCAAGATGCTTGTTTCCGGTCCAGTTCAGGTTGGAATGTTCCCATGAGGAGCAGTGTCAAGACTGATTTGCATGTAGCTGGGTCTAAACTGGGGTGGCGTGGTGAGAAAAAATAAATTATGGGTTTAACCCAAATCTCTAGACTGGGGGTGAAAATATGATTTATTCAGCATTCCACCTATCATTTGTTTGCATAGCACAAGTGAAAAAGTGTCAGTCGTTGTTGAATGTCACTCATAATTGCACTAAAACTAATACAATGCCACAAATAATTCATATCAAACCTTGGCAACTATGGAAGTGTTGACAACAACTAGAGAAGATGCTTTAGCAGCAGTGTGGCAAGTGCTGTATCAGAAAGGACCAGATCTAGTTTCACTAACAAAATCACTCTGATAATTGATAGATTAATTTTAAAATGTCTAAAGGTTGTTGTTACAATACCATGATGCTTACTGCTAAAGCAACCAGCAAGTTATGGTACTGCTTTCCATAGTCAACATCTCTGCTGTGAGTAGGAACACTACAAACTATAAATAGAAATAGGTCAAACCACTAAAATTCAAATACAGGAGCAGTGGAAAAATGAACAGAGTGTACAGAAAATTAAAAAAACACATTGAAATGTACAGCAAAAACCATAGGTTAAAGGCACATTATAGTTAGCAAATAGTTTTTAAAAACTGTAGAAATTCACTGAAACAAACAAAGATTACATGGATGTTATAGTTAGGCACAGATTAAAATCATACAAAACCATAGAAATTCAGCAGTTACACCTACTTGAGCTAACTATAGCTTACGCCTCCGTAATGCATTGCTTATGACCTCACATATTACATCACTCATGACATGGTCAGCGATAACACTGATGACAGCTCAAATAACATCACTGATAACATCATCCACACAACCACTCACATACCCATTCACACCCCTGTACAGCCTCTCATACACCCACTCACACACCCACACATACCCCTTCACAGACCCATACAAGAACTCATACAACCACACACTCAGCCATAGATCCACTTACACACCCACCATCTCACCTATACAGGCAATCACTCAAACAACCACTCACACAACCGACCACTCACACAACCACTCACTCACCCATACAGCTACTCATAAAACCAGTCCCTCACCTATACAGCCACTCACAGCAACACACTCACCCAGACAACTACTCACACACCCACATATTCACCAATACATGAAAATGACTAGGGGTGGCCTGCCCAAGCATCAGGCCATGCCCCTAACCCCTAGAGGATCCCAGAGACTCTTTCCCCACAGAGGGCACATTGGGGGGAGGGCTATACCAATCTACCCTTTATAAGGAGTGGGCTGAAAGCCCTCTTGAAATGAAATTAGGAAAAAAAGAATGGGGAGTATGTTGCCTGCCCTAGCATTGGGCTGTTCCTTCACCTCCTAAAAGGCCCACCACTCTTTCTGCCTCGCCTCTGGACTCATTTGGGGGGGAGAGTTAGCCCAATCTGCCCTCTCCGATGGTAGATGTGCAGCATAAAGTCCACTCGTACGCCAGGGATGTGTTTTAATAAAACATGGGGTACTCTACCACCTTCAAGTCAACACAGTCTTCCTGCCACCCTGAGTGGCACATTAAGTGTCATTACTCCCAATCCGTCAACTCAGGATGCAGAAAGCCAACTAGAAAGCAGGGATATTTATTAAAATTGCATTGGGGGAGACATGCCCAAGCATCAGGCCACAGTCACAGCCCCTTAGGCCCCAACAGTGTTTCTGCCCCACTATGATGGCAGGGGGCTGAAATCACTCTGGTTGCCAGGGATACATCTGCGATGAAAAAGGAACGGCTGGTGGTTGGTTTATACTAGCATCAGGCCAATCTACCACCCCTAAAGCCCCAAACTTTTTTCTGCCCCATTGTGGTCTAATGCATTTCCAACCCCATGGAAGCAAGAGAAAATTTAGATTCCATTGGGACTAGATTTGATATATGGGCCGTGAGTAAGAGGCAAATCTCAATTTCCTCTCACTAGCCGTGGTGAATGCTTGCCCTATTCAGACTTTGGTCATTCGACAACAGGAAACCCAACAAACCCAGGGCATTTCTGCCCAGAAAAATTCAGAGTGGTGTGTCTCCCTGGAATATCGGCATGTTTTGTTACCCAGAATACCCTGCTTTTGTCAAAATATGGATCAACTATTTTCGCTATTTTTCCTATATTTAAATGACAGAAAACTCTGGAACTTTCAGCTAAAGGCCAACGTCTTACCACCCTACGTTCCCACGCTTCTCCTCATGCAAATAGTGCTTTGCATGTGTGGATGGACCAAACACACATCATCCGAATGGACCAAACCTGTAACCATGTGAAGACTTTGTTGATACCACATTGACTTACCACGGATATGGTTCTGACTGTTTGCCTGGACAAACAGCCCAGCAACACAAGCGGGTACCATTTTTATTAGGAATGCTGGGTGGTAGGACATTTGTGGATCCATGCAGATTCATGAAATCTTATTTCCTATAAATGTAAAAGAAATTTGATTTTTACCAAAGTTTGACATCTGCGTGCCATTCTGGGTTTAGATCATAGTGAGAGGTGTGTTATAACAAATAAAACATCAAAAACATGTTTTTAAATAAAGGAAACGTAGGCGCATATTTAAAATGAAATGTTGGACCACGGAGCTGTGCCAAATTTGGCAGCGCCACACTCCGACATTTTCAAAACATAGGAATGTGCAGGGATTACAACAATACAGCGCACCCCTGTGTTTTCCCTCATGCTGGAGCTGAAATTAGCTGCCTAGTGCCAACACATGCACCCTTGCACCATAGTGCTAGGTGGCCTGCGTTGCAGGGATTACTTATTTATGTGCAGGAAGGTGACCCTTCCTGCACATAAACAATGCATAGTGGGGATTAGTTACTTCTATTTGTGCTGCATTCTGAAGCACACATAGAAGTAGCAAATCATCATTATTTAATAATTGTTTATGTGCAGGAAGGGACAATCATTAATGGTGTTTTGTTATTATCGATAGAATTTCTCTGAATGTTTCTCTTCCAAATGTAAGCCTGTGTGCCAGAAAGAACACATTTTGGAAAATGACCTCTGAATCACTTAACAGTACGGCCAACCCTCAAAATTCAAAATTAGAGTTGTATAAATAACCATTATTCCTAAACTCGGTTTCTTGGGCACTTTTAAAACAAATGCACATTTCCCACATAGCCATTGTTGGATCTGGCCCTTTTTGCAGGGTGTACCCTAGATATTTGCCTTCTGTTGCTGAACCCCTTTTGTTGGCAATGGGGCTCTGTGCACTTTTTCCCTTCTACCCAGTGGTAAAGTGATTGTGCTCTGTCCCTAAAACAAGGTAGAATTGGCCTACATCCAATTGGTGCATTTAATTTACTTGAAAGTCTCTAGTAAATGGCACTACCAGTACCAAGGGCCTGTAACATAAAAGCTACTACTAGTGAATAATAATACAAACACCCCTTTAATGGTAAAATCGAGTTTAAGCGTCAATTCTGAAAATGCCAGATTTAGTAAGCTATCTTTTTCTTGTCCTACCCATGTGTGCCCACTGCCAGTGACCTGGGACACATAACTGGGAATGACCTGCTATTCGGCTTTGTGTATTCCTCCCAGACAGAAAGGGGATTAGATGTGGGAATGATGGGCCATCCAATAAGGTTGACTGGGGATGGAGCTGTTCCCTGCCACACTTACACTTTAAAGGAGCCTGCCTCTAGCACACACACAAAGGAAGCTGACACCATTCTTTTGTCTCCCAGATTTCTTTGAGTCTTGTCAGGAAGGGAAGAACTTTCCAGAACCAGATGTTGGTATAGAACAGGTTACTTCGCCCACATGGAAAGGCTGGCACTTGGTATAAATAATGGATCAACAGAGCCACACTTCAGTACAGTCATTAACCTGTGGACTTTACAGAATAAGGATGGCCTTGCCACCAGTGGACTGCCTGCTGCAACCAGAAATTGCCCTGCTGTCTGAGAAGGAAGACAGGACCTTCATATTTTCATCCCAGGCTAATCTGAGTGCCTCCAAGGGTCAGCTGGCTGACCCCCTGCTTGAGCTATAGGGTCGTAAAAAGATCCATAGGCTCCCATGCAACTGCCCAAATGGCCTGCTGCAACTGGATCTGCCTGGACCCTCAACTGGACCACCTGAGCCCTGTAGCTGGCCTCTGTCTTGAGTGCGGCCTAATCCCCAAGAGGTGCCCCCCAGGTTCTGATCCCTTGGCTGGCATTAGAGTGCACTCCTCCCTGCCTAACTTTGGCCACACCAGAACTGACACAGCACAACGCAACTCAACACAGGACCTCTACTCGCAGCCCGTCGCAGCACCTGGACAGCTGCCTCATCAGAACAGACTCAAAGTGACGTAACTCGACACAAGTCCTCACATCACAGCTCTGATCAGTGGCCTCATGGGATGCAATGCCTTGCATCAAGGGCATAATGTACAGTTAGTCTCTGTATTCAGCCCATGGCCCATTGTGGCTAGCCTGAACTAGTAGATTTGTCCCTGTTCAGTGCAACCAGATAACCGCAGCTGGCGGTATTAGCTTCTAAAAGCCATTTTGTTTACCTTAAACTTTAAAATTACATATCTGATTGGATTTTTGTCGTTCTCGCATCATGTATGTTTTTAAATGTACTCTATTTTTCTAAGTTGGTGTGGGATTTTCCTTGCGATGTATTTTCATTTTATTACTGTTTTTGTGCTGCATAAATACTTTACACATTGCCTGTAAGTTAAGCCTGACTGCTTTTGTGCCAAGCTACCAGAGGGTTAAGAACAGGTTAATACAGTGATTTTTGCAGTTCACCCTGATAAGTACTGTAGTTGTTGCCTGATTGAGGCTTCTACCTCTCTCAAACCATAACCAAATTTCTTACAACCATTTTTTATTCTTTAGATTTTACCCTTTGAATTGATGATTGGTATGTTCACAATGGAAATCATTTAGAGCTGCAGCTCAGTTGTTGGCTTTAGGTGCCACGTATTTTTGTAGACACAAAAGGTAGTGGTTGTTGCTCAGTTTGTGATCTCACTGAAGTTACCAAGAGTATCCATCTCACAAGTGGGAGAGTGTGGTATTTAAATACATTTAGTAACTGCAATACTACACATGTAATTTACAGCCTTACGTGTGCATGCGGATTGCATTACATTGGCCTCACATCACGCAAAGTGAAGGTGCGCCTAGAAGAGCACCTGAGCACTCTGAAAGCAGGGAAATTGACCACTCGTCTTGTTCAGCACTTTCAGGAACAAAAAACACAATTTCAGGGATCTGAAGTGGACTGCGCTTGAGAGGGTGGTAGGCGATACACACAACATTGATGATATCTTGGCTAGAAAAGAGGCAAGGTGGATTTTTACCGAGAAGGTTGATCACATTGGCCTGAATGATTCCATTGAATGGAATAGAGTGGGTAAACAGTAGGGCCAAGGGTGAGCTCTGTAGATGTCTCCTGGGTCTTGGGTTATGCGCACCATTGGGCTATACCCAGTGTGTGTATATCAATTACTGTGCAGAACCTTGAGTCCTGATATTAACAAGTGCTATGTAAAGTTTTTATGATATAACCCCATTTAATGAGGTTGTTAGTATGATACGGAGGGTTTTTTACCACCATGCTCTCAGTACAGCCTTGATGGATGATTGAAGACTTAAAAAGAAAAGAGAAAAATTTTTAAAAAATTCTTGCGATATAAAAAATGTTTTAAGTTTCCTTTTTAGGCTTTCATCTAAGTGTCTCCATTAGGGATATAAATTATAAAGTATGCCTTAAGTCTTCTAACAATGATTTGCTTTCTACCAAAAAGATTGTATTCCCATATGTATTAAGCAACTTAACACCACTTCAAAATGGCCGCTGTGTTACTGGGGAATTAATGGTGAAGTGTAGAGTGACACTGGGAGTTGCCTTAAAGGTCACGTGTTTCCTCTGCCGTTTTTTTTAAAAAGCAGGCGCTGGCGTCCCCTGAACATCACCGGGATGGAGCACCAAGCTGAGGCAATCCGCGTACGTGGTAAGTGGGATTCAATGTGTTGGGGCGTGCTCGCTGTGACAGAGCGAGCACAGAAGCGCCATCTCCCCTTTTCTAATGACTTCTTCAATAGCACTGATATACGGGTGATGGTGGAACAGTCCATCTTGACCCGGTTACAGGCAGAGTAATGGGCACACGATTAAACGGAGGGTGGTGTTCATGACATGGCACTTGTAGAATGTGCTTGATAGAATTGTTGTTTAAAATCCCGAAAATTAGTACGAGGTCAGTTAATGTGAATTATGGGACTGAGTATGAGATAGTTTGGGTAATGTGCTTGTGTGACATGAACAGTGTTACTTTTGGATTTGGCACCTGTTACACTTAACACGCATGTGTTTTCAGGTTGATACTGATGACTGCAGTTATCATTGGGACACGCGACCATTTGGCGCGGGACCCCCATAGAAGTGGTTCGCAGGTACGAAGGATGACAGCAACCACTTAGTAATTATGCGATTCTAAGGAGTGGGCGTAAACGAATGCTTAGGTGCATTTTGAAGCTTGGTTTTATTTATAATTGGCACGTTCTTCTTTTTAATTCTGCCCATAACCACAGGTTCAGTGTGATTTACAAGTGAGGTGAAGACTGGTTTTCCCATCAGCCCTGATGAAGTTGCCGTAAATAGGTTGGCAACGAAACATGTTGGCCTTAAATCTCAGAAAATGGCCAAACATACGCCATTCTTTTAATTTGAGTACACTCACGGCACTTAATAAAATTATGTCTTGCAAGTGAGTCATACCACATTTTAATTCTGAGAGCTGAATTTCGCGTTTCACATTGGGGATCAGTGGGCACTGAGTGACACAAGCACTTAAAGTGCACCTTTACATGTTTTTCACTGATTTTCTTAATTTGAACACACACTCTTTTTTCTTTATGGTCACGAAAGTCACCGATGATGATAACGTGGGCAAACTGGTGAGTAACAATCAGCAGCTCCCTGGGTGATGCTTACGTGAGGTACTTTCTGACCTTTCCCACATTTTTTTCTAATTCTGTCACCAATTTTCTGTGGTTTCAAATTTTCTTTTGATGTTTGTATGGAATGTGGTGTATTGACATATTTTTAAAACTGAACAGTTGGACTAACAGGTTATTGGCGGGAAGCCTGTCCTGTGAGGGAAGTTTGATGTCTTTGAAAACGTCCCCTATGTCCTAAAAGAAGATAATACAGTTATCTGTTGTGACGGGGAGCCGGGTTGTGGACCCGCCTCATCGGACTGGCTACAGGATCAACTGCCTCCTCACCTTTCACCCTATCCACTCCTCTATTTTCGGACTCCGTCTTTTGGATCAGATCAGTACTGTCCCTTTAGGGCTCCAGGTACCTCGGCCCGTCACGTGGGCTGGTCAACTGACTTGCCCTCCTACAAAGTGAAAGAAGAGAAACATCCATGGCGTTCTCATGGGGAATCACCGGTAAGGAAGTCGGAGTCAGCGGGAGAGGAACGGTACGTTGAGACCTTCTTTATCGGTGCTGGACTCGGGGAGCTGAAACTCTTCACCGACGTGGACCAGGGAATCCCAGAGGTCGGACGAAGATGGATGTCGAACACGGAGAACGAAAGAAGGGAGCCGGGCCCTCTCCGGCAACGCGCAGAAGGTGGCCACGGCCCAGCACGTTAGTTCCTCGCCCTCCAGCCATTCTCCTTTGAGGTTCGCCATAGGAAGGGTTCCAATAATGGGAACGCGGACTTCCTTTCACGCGTCTCCCTGTTCCCCGATCGGGAACAGGCTGGGGTGGGGGTGTGTGACGGGGAGCCGGGTTGTGGACCTGCCTCATCGGACTGGCTACAGGATCAACTGCCTCCTCACCTTCACCCTGTCCACTCCTCTGTTTTCGGACTCCGTCTTTTGGACCAGATCAGTACTGTCCCTTTAAGGCTCCAGGTACCTCGGCCGGTCACGTGGGCTGGTCAGCCTACTTGTCCTCCCACAAAATGGAAGAAGAGAAACATCTGCGGCGTTCTCATGGGGAATCACCGGTAAGGAAGTCGGAGTCAGCGGGAGAGGAACGGGACATCGAGACCTTTTTTATTGGCCCTGGACTTGGGGAGCTGAGACTCTTCGGCGACGTGAACCTGGGAATCCCAGAGGTCGGACGAAGAGGGATGCCGAATGCGGAGAGCGAAAGAAGGGAGCCGGACCCTCTCCGGCAACACGCGGAAGGCAGCCATGGCCTAGGAGGGTCGTGGCTCCAGAAGGTACGGGGCTGGTTTGGGGCTGTGTGGGGAAAGGGAAGCGGGAGGTGAAGGGTGGAGTAAGCTGCACAGAAACCCCATTCGCCCATGCTGAGACTCATAGCGTCAAACAGGAAGCGAGTTAAAGCCCTGTTGCGAGATGGAGAGCGCAAATCACTGGTGGCGGTCGGGTGCATCCTCCTTCACTCCCTTTTCCCTGGTCACTATTGAGGGTAGCTGAACAGTCCCCTTATCAAGCCTTTTCTTTCTCCTTGTGTTTTTTTGTTTTGTTGTTTTCCTTACAGCGGTACGGCAAGACCAAGACCACCCATCCTGAGAAGGTCAAGTGCCTGAAGAGGTTTCTTGCTCTCTGAAGTAAGAGAGTGAAGAAAAGCGTGCCTATCTAGGACATTGACTTGCTCCAATTGTATCCTCAACCACCCCCCAAAGTGGACACGAAAATAAAGCAGAGTCTGAAAACACTACCCAGTCTCTCGGTTTCCTTCTCCACCGCACCACACTGCAAGTCTGGCCTTTTGTATCTATAAATTACTGAGTGGGGGGAGACCTGACTGTTTACCCACTAGTGCTCCTTTTGTATATTTACCACATATTTTTGGTCAACACACAAACACTATATATACCTGCAACCACAAGGGTCTGATTAACCTAATGGTATATTACCTTTGCACAATGGCCCTTGGGGCAAAAAGTTACAGATGAAAATATTGTTCGCTATTTTTTCCTAACTTACTTTCAATGTTTTTGGATTTCAAAGATTATATTCTTTGGAATAACTCTGAACGATCTCAACAAATTACTCCTTGCTGAATTCTGAATTTTGTCTACTTTTCAGAAACGTATAGCTTTCTAGATTCACCTGCAGGTTTCACACCTGTTTCCACCAAAAACAGCAATTAGGTAGAAATCATTAAAAAAAGGAAAATCGATAACCACTTGAAAAAATGCAAAAACTCTATAAATAATATACATATTTTTTACAACTCTGCCTGTTCCTCAAGCTCAGAAGAGTGTTTTCTTAGCTTGAAACTTTTTTAATGACTCTTTTAAAAACTTTCTAGCTCAATACTTTTTCCCAATTTAAAAAACAAAAAACAATTTTGCTATATTTTAGCTATTTTGTCAGTACCTTTAGAAACCCCAAAATGTGGGGAAAATTTTCCTAAATTTGGCCTTAATAAATGTTATGTAAAGAAAGTTATGAAAGTGTAAGTGCGAACTTTTCAAAAAATAAAAAAAAGGATTCACCATTGTGGGAAGAAGAAGTAGGAAGACTTTGTAGTTAAGAGATTTAAGCACCACAAATAGATGCATTTAACATGATACGACAACATTGATCTTAACATCATGAGTATAGAATCTGATAGATAATTTCATAGAGCGCTGAGATTGTTAAAGCTGTCTGTGAATTACTTAATTTGTGTTTTACTACGTGGCAGGTATGACTGAATATATGTCATTTTAAGCGTTATTTCTTAATTGTAACTAATACATCCCCTCAGACACTCCCTCATGCTTTACAGTTACATACTGAACAAGTTTATAGACATGATTTTGTGGTCTATATTTGAAAATGTACATTGTATTAAAATCCATGTTTTTATATCCATATGTTTAGCAAAGTTTGCACATTGGACTTGCTTGGATAATAGACCTATTCCCGTTAAAGTGAAGGATGTGAAACGGTTATGACATCACTTTTTGATGACATAACATTATTGCAGTTAATTTAGCTAACTAGTCCTCCAACTGTTTTTTGGGTGAATTCCCTGCTTTATCGATGTTATTGATTCAACTGAGTGGGATTTGGGAGTTCACCACTATACAAAATTGATGAATAAGTGGTCTTCAGAAGGTACAAGAGATTGGGAAGTGCAGTTATTCCTGATTGGTTTCCCCATTTTTTTGACCTACAGAACAGGATGTTCCATCGGTCGCAGATGACATCTAGCTCCAGTGGAGCTGCTCATTTCAAACAGATTTGTCTCAGAGACAATTTGGCAAAGCTTGCTACCAGATCTATGCCCAGTATAGATTTAGAAGGCCTAACGTTCAAAAATTACATTTGGAAAAAGTGGCTTTAAATTGCACACTGACTTTTTGCAAATTCAATCCTATTGTGCGCACCGACCTATGGATGAAGAAGTCTGTTCACAAAATACTGAATCAGAGGCAATGGCAGAATGACCTGTCTCGTTAACATTAATCAAAGAGCTCGCAATTTTGCAACCCCATATCATAGTTTACAGTCACCGGGATGGTGGCCTGCTAGGGGCAGTCGACCACTGACCCAGTGATTGCTTTTCATATGGCAAACCTATTTTCTGAAGCAGCCTGAGTTATTTAAAGGAATGCAGTCTGCTTTAACAAGAATTTTTTTTTCTGTTTTGAAAAACGTCAGGAAAGCAGGCAGCAGGTCTAGGGTTTGTGGGGGCCGGGTGCAACAATAACAAGTGAGAGTCCTCTAAGATCTGCCATCATAGGAAGTGACATCACAGGAGGGACATCAGTTGAACAATAATTCTCTGTCATCGTTGAATCAGCTTTGCAAGAAACTACTTACCTAGTGTAGACATAACTAAAAAGGCTAAGAATATAACTAATAATCCTATTAAAATAAGTACATATATTTTAAAGCTCTGTTACATGGAAATACATTACATTATTCAAACTGGCTGAAAAATCTAGGCCTAGGTCTCTCCAAAACTGATATGATTGTTCACTAATTGTTTCCAGAATAAGGCATGGTTAAAATTGAAACTATACAGTGGGGCATCAAGTGACTACTCAGTCCTTCATTTATGATAGTAAAGTTCAAGAGAAGGCATTTAGTTTTCAGCAGGCATGGGGGATTAACACAAACAGATACATGCTAGATGGGGTGAGTGACCTGCAAGAGCTGCAGCAAACAACAAAAAGTACAGATTCCAAAAGAGAAGTGAAGAAGGCACAAATGTCATACTCAAGCGGAGTTGCTAATATATTGGCTATAAAAAGCTGTAATTTCCCCAGGCCTCGCTGTCACTTGGGATTATTCGTAGTGGGAGGAGGCGCACATCATACTCTGCTAGCCCTAGAAGTGAGCAAGCCACTTACAGCTGCTCAAGCCAGGCTTGAGCCAGATGCCGGGCTGTGGCTCAGTTCAAGGCCCTCTTGGCACCCCAAGGCCAAAATGAGCTGAGATTTCTTATGCCCCCGCTCTGACCTCATGTACAAAGTTAAAAACAAAGCATTATCATTTGAGGTAAAAATTTGAGAAAAATAGAAATCCGCGTAATGACTACTTTCTGCAAATTTAAACCAGAAAATATGAGATTAATCCCAGCTTGTCTACTCAACCAAATTGTGTTATTGTAGGCAAATATTTTGTTTCACCAATCCCACCTGTTCTTGATTATCTCTCAATGACATATAATGTAACTTATTAGTGTCAAAGATTCCGCATGTTAAAAAAATGAATTATTTAAATTTTAAAGAGAATTTATCATATTTTATGTGATGTTTGTTGCATAATTAACGTGAAAAATATTTCCAGGGCTTGGCTCAAGTATGGGCTGTTAGAGCTGAGCCAGATCCTTGGCTCATTCTCTGGCTCAGCTCTCCCTATTAATTTGTTGGTTCGCCCACCTTTGGCTTGCCCAGGCCGGCCCATTGTCATTGCCCTCATGAAAATGACCCAACTGGCTTTGCAAGCACATTCAGACCGACTCTGTGCACATCAACCTTTCGGGCTGTGCACTGGTGGCCAAGCCAGCCCAAGCAAGGAGCCTAGTGTATCCACAGTAAGCAAACAAATCATCTCATCAAGTGGGCCACCATAGGCCCATCAGTTAATTGTGGATTCTCCACCGTACCCACCTGAATCTAGCCCCTTCCTTAGGGCTCGCACCACTTAAGTCTTGCAGGGTGGACTACTGTCCATCATCACTTTACAGGACCATTTGCACACACAAAGATATCTTTGTTGGATATTGGGGGACTATTAGTCAAAAGAACACATTATTTAGTGTTTCATTCCATAACCACCTGTTCTAAATCAATCACTTTTACAGCACATAGCTAGGGTGGCTGGATATAGTGCTAATTGTGTATGATTAATATGACATACTATATTTGTAATCCAATACCTTTATAACCTCCTGGAGTAAGCTTTGACTACTTGCTATTTCCACCTTTGGAAAGACATGTTTCCAAAAGAAATGACTCATCCAAATTAAATGAAATAGTTCTGCAACATCAATGATAAACAACAGTATCCTCTGCAGATGCTGCCAAATAATCACCTATTGCTGTGACTCAAAGAAAAGGTCTCACAATATACTTCTTTATTTTTCCTTTTACAGAAAAATATATTGGGGCATTCATGAAAAAGTTATCTAAGACATGAGGGAGAAAAGGGAAACGTTTGGAGCCTGCTGAAGGTTTCTTGAGCAGAAAAACAGCCACTGCTTCTGATGTTTTTGCATTGCCAGGAGCTCGTGATTGGAGCAACACATAGTGGCCTGCTGAAATTGGCCCATCGCCCACACCAACAGACCACGCCCGCAACTTCAGCATCATCCTGGATAGCAAGCTATCCTTGAAGAAACAGATAAACGCAATCTCATCCACCTGCTTGCACACCCTGCCCATACTACGCAAGATCTTCAAATTGCTCCCAGTCAAAACCAGAAGAAGCATCACTCAGGCCCTCGTCACCAGCAGGCTCGACTACGGGAACACACTCTAAGTAGGAATCACAGCACACCTACTGAAAAGGCTACAGACAATACAAACCTCAGCAGCAAGACTCGTCATTGAACTCCTCAGATGAACCCACCTCACACCGTACCTCAAGAAGCTACAGTGGCTCCCAATCCAGAAGAGATGCCAGTTCACAATGCTGACCCACCCATATGAAACCCTGCACAACAAAGGACCGGCATACATCACCAAAGGCAGGACCTTCCACCAACCTACCAGACACCTGGGATCCGCCTCCCTCTTGCTCCAAGACACCCCCTGGGACCACTGAAGCAACAGTGGAGGACACGCCTTCTCACACCTGGTGGTCAAAGCTTGGAATGACCTTCCTCTGCACCTCAGGGCACCCTCATCACTCTAAGAATTCAGGAAGGAACTAAAAACCTGGCTGTTTGAATTAACAGATCACTACAAAGCAGCTAGCACCTCCAGTGTCTTTTGACCCTCACAGGCAAAGGTGGTTCCTTCTTGACGGCACAAGAATGTTGCTCCGCCTGCTGCGAGTGCAGCAGGTAAACACACATTAATAAAATGGATATAAATATTGTTTTATTATAACTTGTTGCAGGCTTGCATTGTTAGTGTAAGGGCAGGGGTGGACAGCCCCGCCAGTGTGCATGTTGGATTAGCCTGCATTCTACGGCCGGACAATCTGACATGCAGACTTCAGAGCCAGCAATCCCAGTGCTGCAAAACAGCCAAGGTATTGCAGGCACAGGCCCCAGCCTCGAAATGAGTGATTGGTTAGCCTGCTCCAACCAAAACTTCAGCTGATTGGTTGGATTTACGTTGCACAAGGAGGGAAGTCCTTCCTTTTCCTTTTGCAGTTACCAGGATCCCCCACGAGGACAACAAAGAATAGCTAAGAGCGCTAGCTAGAAAAAAAGGTGGAATTTAATTTCAAATTTGTTTTCATTGATGTGGTGGATAGTTAACTGTGAGCAAGCCATGTCTTGCCTGGAAACAGAGAGTATCTCTGTTACTTTCTCAAAGTAACTCGTCCATCGGCTGACCTCGTTTCAAAACAGATGCTCCGCATTTCCTCCCATCTGGCAGGGCTGTCCACTGCCACCTGCTGTCGAGGAGCTGTACTCAAATCAAAATGTGAAGAGTACTGTCATTAGCAGCCACACTGTGCCGTGATTTCACTTGATATGAGCTAGCAAATGCAACATTAATGGTGAGTATTTTGGGCATTGCACTCCATCATATTTTAATGGTGCGAGCTGCTCATGGGTGATTTGCCCTGCTTTATAAAACCTGATTGATTGATTAAGATATTGAAACAACAGTTCAGGCAGGAGCTATAATCTCTAGATCTCTGGTCAGGACATGTGCAAGAAAGGGTTCAAGTGGAAGTGAGATTTATGGAAAGGTCAAGAGGAGTAATGGAGTACACTGCAAAAACTTTGAGGGTGGTTCAAGTTCATAACCCTTTGTGACGAATGACACATGTACCTCAAAACTGAGACTTTTTCAAAAACAATTTTTACATGGAAAATAAAGAGATAGGAAATTGCACACTACAGCTGAAGGCTCAATGGACTTAGCAGTACACGCTGGTTCAACTGCATTTTTCCTTCTCTCCAGCCACTTTAATTTTTGGTGATTCTGCGCATGTATATCAACCTCTTACCTCCATGCTCTACATTTCACGTCATCTCTGGCCCAACCTATTACCTATGCTTACTGGTTCAGCGCACTGTTATTTTCACTTCTTTCCTGCATTATCTCCTCTTCACCTCTCATCTCTCCCCAACCATCATACCTTCTCTTTCTGGTTCTGCCCCTCTTACATTCATGTTGTTATGTGTATTTTAAAAGCGCACCATCACCTGTGAGGGTATCCTGTCACTGAGCCTGTGTGTGCCAAATCATGCCTAGGGTAGGTTGGTTAATTGAAAATCCAGGTCTTCAGCTTCTTTACAAGAGAGGAGGATGCTCTGATGTGGAGTGGGAGGCTGTTCCACGCTTTAAGAGGGATGTAAGCGAACGCCTGTATTCCTGATCTTTTCTTTGTGTAGTTTCATTTTCATCTGGGGCACAAAAAGTTGCAAATATATTGCAGTGTATCCAGTATAGATTAATGATTGATTGTACATACAAAGCTCAATTTAAAATACAAAAGTTGAAGATGATATTACAAGTACAGTACAAAGAAAAGGTATTACACCATTAATCGTGAACTATTAGATGCAACCCAATAGCTTATACAGTTTTACAATGTACATGTAAATAAGACAAAAGTTGGAAGACAAATAGGAAAGAGATAAATCTTTTGCTATATTATGTCCGATCAAAGTGCACAGCCAACACTTGTTTTCTCTACTAGACTTCCTCAGGGCTGGTGAAAAGCAAAAGATTAATGCCAAAATGTAATCATAAATTATTAAAATTCCAAAAATATTAGGAAAGAATAAGAAAAACAAGAAAATTAAGAGGATAAGATGGAGAGCGCACCACCATCCCCAACGTCACCCTAGATCTGTATGATCAGAGAAACACCGTGCATAGTACTTACAGAAAAAATCACCCTGCCTCTCACCTTCTCTTTTCTCAACATTTTTTGCTGGTTCTGCTCCTTTTACATCAACTCCTCCCTTGTCATTCTCTAATTTCTGGTCAGCTGAAGGTCCTTCGGAAACTAGAGGCCTAAATGAGCCGCGTCTTCACAGAAAGCTATGTGGCCTATTGGTTATAGCTGCCCACCATGCATAACGGAGAGCAAGGCTTGAATCCTAGCCTGAGATCAGCATCCTGTGAATCCAGGCAAATCTCTGTGCTGGAAAAAATACGTAGTCTGGATCTGTTGTATAGTGCTCTTGTGGCCATGGCCAAAGTTGTGCTATGTAAAACTGCCAAAACCACAATGTGGACCTGCCTGTCATCCAGACTCTAGTCTTATCCTTCAAGAATCGAAGACAAAACATTAAGCTTTAATGTCAGAAAGAGATACCCATGTAGTGGCTGTATTGCACAGTGAGAACCTGGAAAATCTAGGATCAATCCTGGATTCCCTGCTTGACCAAATTGTGTGATCCTAGACAAATGCTTTACTGCACTGCCATACATTTTACTCATTATTACACATCAGTGCACTTTCAAATATGTGGGTTAATGTTTGAGCACTATACAGACACTTCTTGTGTATTATATTGTAATTGCATTTATATAGCGGTTACTACCCCTGAAAAGACGCTGAAGCGCTTTTCGGCACGTAGCACACCACTCCGGAACCCAAAAAATGTTAGTGCTGAATTAGTATAGGGAAATATGAAATGAATTAGAGCGGTGGATATGTGAGTCTGTTTGTTGGATTGAAAATGATAGTGGAGGGGTTAGAAGAGGGAAGCATCTAGAAAGTGGTTTTGTTTGGAGATCATTGCAGTAGGAGGAGGTTTGGGATGACTAAAGGAGAGATAGAAGGGGGAAGAGTCTCTAGAAGTGGATTAGGGAGAAAGATGAGGTACTGGATGAGCCTTGAAGGGATACATGAGGGAAAGGTTTTAGAAAGGCCTGTTTGGGAGATCTGAATAGTCAATGAAGTTTGAGATGATGCATGGAGCAGTTGAGGAGGGATGAATCTAGATAGGGTTATTTTGGGGATCATATTAGTAGAAGGGGATTTGGGATGAGTCAGAAAGTGAAGGTAGAGGATTTATTGAGAGAGGTATAGGGTGAGAAATAGGGTAGTGCATTGGAGATGCTGAACTAGGAGTAAAGTAATAGGGTGAGATGTAGGGTAGGTCATTGTGGGTGCTGAATTAGGAGCAAAGTAGTCTACAGATAATCAGTAAACATGTGCACAATAACACACTGTTGCTGAAAACAGAGAAAAATAATTAGAGGGAACATTGATTAGGACCAGTGTTTAGTCTACGGAAAAATGGACCACCTATGCAATCACATACACATACTGATTTCTCATTTTAGGCAAAGCATCCACTGCTTTCAAACAGTTTCAATATGGCCAAAACAGCACAGCATCAGCCAAGCAGCCCTTCAGAACACCCTCACTTTTCCTTTCAATACAACATAAAGGGGCTAGTAATTCCAGTAATGTTGCTTGTGGGGGACATGTACTCCAAGCATATCATCTCAAGAGGCCATGTCCTAATGGGAGGTAAAAGTACAGATGTTGTAACTCATGATACTGCAAATAGAGCTCACTTGTCTCTCCCCCACAAAACAAAACTATTTGTGGTGCAGCCCACCCGACTCCTGCCATCATTTCACAGATGTTTGACGCAGCTCCTCCATCCACCTCTGCCCTGCTACCATAGCTTCCTCCACCAATATGTTAGCTTTCACAATTCTATCTCCACATCCACCCACGATAATCATCTCCACACACCAAACTTCAGTCTTCAGCTCTCCCAGTGTACAAATCTCTACTAAGAGATTGCACACTTTGCATGCCTGCACCGCTTACCAAAATGACTCATGGTAGATGAAGTTCAAGGCAGTCTGTAAACTCATTTAAGCTTTACGTGGTGACAAATTCAAGTGCAGCTAGTTGTAGACATCTTCCAACATATAAATGCTTTATACTTTTGTTGCTTGTCAGAAGACAGCAGTCTTATGGGATTGCACAATTTGCTGCTTTCAATTTTCCCTGGTCAAATATTTAAAGCTCATACTGTTGGCTCAGACAACCTCCACCAGCTCCTTTAGCGGGTAGGAGCTTGACTGGCATTCAAACAGAAGGACTGCATGCCTACACCAGTCATCACAAATGCAGCTTGACAGATGTAGTTCGTATTTCGAAGCAATCTGTTAGCTGATACATTTTGCAGTATTCACTAACCAATTCAAGACCAGCTTGAGCTTCCCACCTCCCAACATACATGCATGTGTTCATTAGAAGAGGGCAGTCTAGATTGGGGTGCATGAGTTGTCATCTTACGTTCCTGCGGTCAAAGACTCAGCAAAGTGCAGGTGCTGATCACTGACCCAGACAATCAGCACCAGCTCCTCCTGTCGCATGCTTTGCATTTTTTCCTGACTACTCCCCATTCATTGTGACTGAATGTTTCCTTTATTGTGGATTATATACATGTAGGTCGTATTATTTTGTTAGCACAACAAATAGTTCCTATCAGTGGTTTGATTTATGCAGGTATTAAAGTTTAAATTAAGATGCAACAGAATTAATTTTGTAATCTGTGCATTTTAAATCACAGATCACAAGGTCTGCCTTTTTAATGTGAAACATTTATTACAATGAACGCACATCCATCTCACTGAATGAGACATTTTTTTAGATTTCTAGGGAGAGAAGGGCTCATGATATGCAGACAAATCAGCAGTGATGGCCATAGACTAGCTGCTCTAGTCTTATCTGTTCTCTTGTAGTAGAGAATGCCAAAACAGAGATACACCTAGACCTTATATAGGAAGCTGAGCACAATAGAAGACTAGACTGGAAAACATCTTGTAAGAATGTGTGTCTGATGACATCAGAGAAACTCATATAAGGACTTTTGGTGCTAAACTGGTTCAGCTCTTCCAAGGCCTTAAAACGGATGGATTGCTGCATCATTTTTTTAACTCGAAAACCATCTAACATGTTGTCATTCTTTTTAACATACTGTTTTATTTACTATTTTATCATGAATGGTCTGTTTATTCTGGTTACTATATTTATTCATATAATCTGCACTAGGGTATGCATTAATTATCATTAAAGCCTTTCAAATATACATTGTGGATTTCTTGTGTGTGTACATCCATCAGAAATACAGTTCTGGAAGTCACTAATAAAACAATCCTCTAGTTTCACAAGACTGATTTTTGCCCCCATGCCCATTATCCTAAAGTAGGTGGTGGGAGATGATTGGACCTGATTTCCTGGCTCGTAGCTGAAGGATTGGTGAAGCCTGTGTCTTTCACAGGGTTTAGGATTTCTAAGCACTAGGCATACTGTGCTGTTAAATCTGCAAAAACATATCATGGCCTCCAACTCATGGGCTTTAGTTTTTAATATCCTGGGTGGACATACACAAGACCCTAAGATATATTACTAATGCAGAAAAATCCTTTCTAATCTTGGGTACCTCCTTCTCCTTATAAGTTCCAGATTAATTGTAGGATGAGGGTACCATTAGATGGGGTGGGAGAGTAGTAATTCTTGTAGTCTAAGGAAACCCAGTATACAACTTTGAAATATTTTACCCATGGGTACATTTTGATCCTGTACATCCGGATGATCCAGCAGCACCATATTTCACTACATACAGAGATGTTGCTATTCCAGAAAGTTATGACTTTTCTTTTTTCTAATCTTTTTTTTATTGGGGGGAGTTGTGCAAACAAAGATAGCATTACTAGACCTTCATGAGATTCAGAAACAATATACAATCACACCTCAATGAACAGCAAAGCAGTAGCATGCAAGCTAGGCAAGGAATTAGGTGAGACAGCCACCAAGATATCTCAGTGATGATTAAGAGGTAAAAGGGCACTATGCTGCTGCATGCCTATGTGTCTACTTGACTAACTGGGATGCTACCCCTGAACAAGGGGAGGGAAATGACAATTCAGACCCAAAGGTAGACAAGACCTACCAAGTACACTTATGTAAAACCAGGGTGAGGCTTCTTCTGTTTGGTGGTCAGAGGTGCGAGCTGAGCTCGGGGTTGGGCTAGCAGGTAGAGACCCTGGGCTGGAAAACTTAGCAGCATCAGATCAGGGGAGGCTGAGGGAACTACCGAGCACAGGAAGAAGTCCCTAAAGGAATTAACGTCTATTAACCCTGTGCCACCTGGGGGCAATGAGGGGGAAGACGGAGGGGAGTGAGAGGAGATGTTTATGCATTGCTGTAGGCCCTATCGGGCTCACTGGGGTAAAGCATAATTTCAAGTAAGTTGTTGGAAGTACTCAAGGAGGGTATCCCAAGCCTCTGAAGTTGGTTGCTACTGAAGGGGCCAAACTTCTTCATGGCGATGGGCCTCTCCCTCAGCCCTCCCCATTTTCGCAGCGACTCGTGCCACACAGCCACCAAAAGGGCTTGTTCAGCCCTCCACTGTAAAGTGAAGGAATTCTTAGCTAGCAGTAGAGCCATGCCGGTGAAGCGTGTTCTCACCCTATGCTTCCTGTACTTAAAAATGCCAAGGGCACATTCCTTCAATGTTTCAAGGTCAGTGACTTTGGTGACCTCTAGTAACACATCATGGACGAAGCCCCAATAGGAGGCGAGGGCAGGGCAGGGCAGGTCCACAACATATGCTAAAAATCTGCTGGCACCAAATTCCTGCGAATGCAGCAAAGATTTTCAGTAGGGAAGCAGCGGTTAAGTTGCTCAGGTATCAGGTAGGCCCGCTGTAGGATACAGGAACTGGATATTTTTGAACATTTTGAACACAGGCATTTCTAGACACTCACTGGGGAAATTCCAGTGCCAGACTATACATTTGCTCCATGTTGAATAAGAATCTAGCCCACATATAGGGTACATATGAACCCTGCCATGCCTCTTAGGGGTAAGTGGAATCAGTCTGAGCCAATGTCACATCTTCTTTATAATTTGCAGCTTTTAAGAAACAAATATGTTTCTAGCTCAAACGGATCAAATTTTACTATAAATGCATGCACACTTGTTGCTGCACAGTGGAAAGCCCTTCACAAAGTTTTTCTGTTGCCTATTTCTGTATTTGGCTGTCAGACTGGCACTACTGAATTGAAACCTGTACCCAGATATGATAACATTAAAAAATTACAAAATAACGAGGTAATACTATCACAAAATGTGCTGATTTATGCCATCTAATCTGCCTTTTCTTGCTGCATAAATTTGTAAACCCTGCCTCCTGATTTGGTCCTTTCCTGCCACATAATTCCAGTGGTCCTGCTCTTGGATCACTAATACCATTAACAAGAGAGAGGAATTTTTCTCAGTTAATTTTTCAAAACCCTCACTTTTAATAAATACAATGAAGTGATATAATCCGATATACTAAGGTAAAACACTTCTGTGCATTAAAGAAATATGCTTTTTTAACTTTTGATGACACTATATCTCTTTTCCTCATCCTAGGTGATCAATGCTCATTCGTGATGGGACATGATTTTTTCCTTTGTTCTGAACCTTGCAGGGCACCCTGCATTTTATTCATGCACGAGCAGGGCTCACTTCATTCCTAAGAGCATTTTAAGTGACCATCTAATTGCTGTTATCATGCAGATGCATCGATTAGACTTCTAAAGCCCTTTCAGCCCATCGCTGTGAGGGCCAGAGTAGGGGGCCCCCTCCCTTGGGCTTTCCAGCACTGCACCTCTGCTGCTCCCTGGGCCTCATAACACTGAAGTCTTTAGAAAGACGGAACTCTGGATGTCCCCCCAGGTTGTGAGAAGGAGTGGGCCCCTTGGCAACTGCGCACACTGCCATGCATAGCACTGGCCCTGTCAGGCAGTGGTCCACTGCCTTTTCCCACTGAACCTGCCACACAGACATCAAAGAGTAAGTGGTCCAAAGGTGAACCCTTCACATTTGGGAATCAATTACCGAACCAACTTGGGAGACGGTAACAGATCAATGGTTTAAGACCAGAATTGTGTTTTTAGACCACTGATGCACACCTCACTGTGTAATACATTGATCAACCCCTTTAGGACAACTAAATCTCGTTTGTCAAACCTTTAACTCAACCCTGGTAGCTGTGACTTTGAGCAAATAGGCTGACACAGATGAGCAATTGTAAAGCATTTAAACAGCACCAAAACAACTGAAGAAGAAATCAACAAGACTCTAAAGAATTCCAACACCAATTTATAAAAATAAACTGTATATTTATGTATTTTTAGACATCACAGCAAAAAAGATTCCCAGGAGTGTTCCGGAAATATAGAACTTACAAGATATACTTAATCAAAGCATTTCACTCAACGGCAAACAAGAATGAGTAAATTCAACGAACTTGACAGTTAGAAACCTTTTCACTAAAAAGTTTGAATTAGTTGTAATGTGTCACTTTGAGTTACCTTAGGCGATCACCTCCAGTAGGTAGCCAGTCAGGGTGCTCAGCAAGGTCCTTAGAAACAGTTACTTCAGCAGAAGAAGCAGTCTTTAGTCATCTCCAGGCACTTTTATCCAGTCTCAGGGCCTTCGCATAGAAGTGGTCCGGAAGCAAGGGATTAAGTATGCTGAAGATGTTCAAGGATGCTGTGGATGGGAAGCGGTCAAGGGCGATCTTGTTGTGACTACTCCTCAGTCCACAAAGGGGGAACAGTGATCCTGCTCACAGGGTCAATGTCCCTTGATGTCCTCTTGGTGCTGGCAGAAGACCAATCGCCACTGGACTGCAAGTCATCCAGTATCGTGATCACCATTCAATCCTTCCTTGGTCAATAAATTATCCTCAGTTGGTCCCAGCTGCACTCCATCTCAACAATAGACCTGTTCCATCTAGTTGTGTGGACGAATACCAATGTTCACCATATACTTTTGAAGGAGACACACAACTTTATGTGTCACAGCAGAGAATCCAAATCTTACTTCTGCAGTGACCTAAATCACTACTTTAAACTGTGATATGTGCTGTCTACTTGTGCATGGTCTCCCACCAATGTACGGGTGACCTACGAAACGAGAAAAGAAGGAAAACAAGTTGAGGAAAAAGTTCAGAAAAAAGGTGAGGAAAAGTTGGCAGTGCCTCACTGGAGTAACACCAAGGGGGGTTATAGGCTGGTACTTGCCTGTGTCCTCAGGTTCTCATCATTAGCATCTGCCAACTTAAAAAATAATAATTAGGTAGTGAGGAGTAAGAAGAACCAAAAATGTAATGTGAATACTACAAGTGACCATTTAAGGAAAACCGGGATCTAGCATAGAAACCCGGTGTGCCTTAGTTTAAAAACGAGCTAGACCCACTGGCTACACTATTTTATTCCTTGCTGTGTGTCTGCTCAATTAAAACCAACATGTTTCATTGCCTTAAAAACTTTGTGGCAATTTCATCAGGGTTGGGGTCAGCGTCCTCACTGCACCTCTTTTCTCCGTTGATTGTACCTGCAAGAGACAGCATACCACATTTCATCAACACATATTCCAGACACCACATCAAATTAAAAGATATAAAAATATCTCTGGGGAATCAAAGAAATCACATATGATATAATTACCGGGTGGTTGCCCCTCGTTGGCACTCCAACAGCACTCCGAGGCTCAGCAAACTAGGTTGCAACTTAGTGTGCTGGGTTGAGGTCCCTGGTGCTGCACGGTGGCGACTTTGCTGTGGTCTGAAGTCTTAGGGCTACTAACTTGCCTGGAACAGGAGGCCAGTCAGTTGGGCCTTTGAGTCTCTTGGCTCTGTGCTCCTGAGATGACTTTTCCTTGATTAGGACCCGGCAGGCAAAGTCCCTCTCCTTTGCTAGCCGTAAGGTGCAGCAGGTGCAGTCCATGGTGGTGCTGCCTCTCTTTGCCGGTTCCACAGTGCAGCAAGGCAATTCTACCACAGTCCTTCATCCAGTCTACTTGAGATCTGAATTTGGGGAGCCATGGCTGCCCTACTTATGCTCAGAAAAGGCCCTAATTGCAGGATGCTCTTGGTAGCCAATAGGTTACCATGTTCCCTCCTACCTGGTGACCACTTCCTGAGAAGTATGTCATCTGGGCATCAGGATGCACCATTCTGCCCATTTCCAATAAGGCTGGACCCCTCTTACGGCATGTGGAGCTCCTTACCCCAACCCAGAGGTGTGACTACCAAAAGGGCTACACACCCCTGGAAAACCAGTTTGGCAACTCGTTTCCCTCTCCAGTCCCTAGTTCCATCTTTTCTACATGAACAATAGAGCAGCCACTCTCCCAAGTATTACCAGTTTGCACTTCAAAGGCGGCTTTTCCTTGGAAGATCGCCTTTTGGGCCAACTCCCACGTGGCTTCCTGCAGGAGGGATGCGAGACCTACTTCCAGAGCAGACCCCTATTGTATACTTTCCTAGGAATCAAAAGCATGTCTCCCCAGGAGAGCAGATAGCTGTCTCAGCTAAAGAACCCATTGTGCAACCGGTATGGACACAGGGGACCACAGTCAACAAAGTGGCAACTTTGCTAAAGTTGAGCGATGCAACTCATTAAATTAATTTCGACCTGGGACTCAAGTGGACCTAATGTAAAGAGTACCTTGATACCTTGAATGACCCACTTTGGTTGCAAAATCCCAGAGTTAGCACAGCTGAGGGGTCAGCATGTGAATGAATGAATGAATGAATGAAACACATTTGTTATAGTGCAAAACAGCTACTCAAAAGAGTGTTTTGGCGCTGACAGAAGCAGTTAGGGGAGAGCAATTGAAAGCTGCTAAGTTTTAAAAAGCCACGTTTTCAGGTGTTTCTTGAAGACTGAGATATCTGAAATGGAGTGTAGGGAGGCTGGGAGCCCGTTCCAAGCCTGGGCCTCAAAAATCCAAAAGATCTGCCACCCATCCGGGCCAGGCGTACTTTAGGAGGACGAGCAAGGTCAGAGGAGGAGGATCTTAGAGATCGACCCGAGATGTAACGATTGACTCGTTTGCTAAGGTAACCAGCTCCTTTTCCATGGAGGGCCGTAAAAAAGATAACAAGAGCGTTAAATTTGATCCTTTCTTTCAGTCTCTGCCAATGAAGTGGTTTACGGAGATTGGACATCGGAGACCTAGGTTTAGGTTGGAGGATCGCCCTAGCTGCTGTGTTTTGTACTACTTGCAGACGCTGTACAAGGTAACAGGGAAGGCCCAAATACAAGACATTTGTGTAGTCCAGTCTTGATGTCACCAAGGCCTAGACCACTATTTTCCTGGACTCTATTGTCAAGAGACAAAGACATTTTTTCAACATACGCAAGATGCCGAAGCAAGTGCCAACCAGATGTTGGACCTGAGACTTTATGGACAGGGCGTTATCCAGAAAAACTCCAAGGTTTTTTACAGCTGACTGCTCGGTGTGCGGTTGCGAATATTCTTCAGGCCACCATGCGTTCCAGTTACTGACGATGGTTGGCCAAAGAAGACAATCTCTGATTTATCTGAGTTGCATTTGAGCTGGTTCGCCTTAAGCCACTGAAAAACCTTAGAGAGACAGGCTCTGATATTAACACCGTCGAAATCTGCTTCTTTTTCGCAGGTTGCATGTCATCCATGTCATCCATGTAGGATATGATCTTTGCACCGTTTGCCTCTGCTATGGATGCCAGGGGGGACAAGTACAGATAAAAAAGAGTAGGGCTAAGAACGAAGCCCTGAGGAACTCCAACCTTTATGCCTGGCATTGAGGCTGAAAAGGGGGAAGCCATATCTCCTGGGCTCTATCCTGCAGGAAAGAGTCCAACCAGGTCAATACTGTCCTGCCGAAACCCAGATTCCTCAATCTGTCAATGAGTCTCTCGTGCGGGACAGTATGAAATGCTGCCAACAGATCGAGCAATATCAGGACAGCCCTTCCACACTGATCCACTATTCCTCTAATATACTCAGTTACTTCCAATAGGGCAGTCTTAGTGCTAAAATTGGCCCTAAAGCCAGCTAGAGAAGGGTGCAACAGATTGTGGCTCTCTGCATGATTTGAAATTACTTTATTAATGTGTTTTTCCAGAACTTTTGAAAGAGGAGAGATAGCGGCCTATAGTTGGCTGGAACATTAGGGTCAGCCAAAGTCTTATTTAAAGTGAAAGGTTTTTGGTCTGTTATCAGATAAGTTGCACTTTACCAGCAGAGAGAAAAGCATTCAATACCATATTCATTGTGACATTATTCGTAGGGGCAAGCGAGGCAAGTAGTTTAGCAAGGCAGGCATCACAAGGAGACCCGGACCGAAGACCTTTAGGATAGTGGAGCAAGTCAGATAATAGTATTTTAGGAAACTCTACTAATGTAGGAGTAGGTGAAATGTCGATCCTATGTGACAAGGACTGGTCTATCACTAGGTTCTCTTCCGTAATTTCTACAAAAGATTGTTTAATTAAGGCAATCTTATTGTACTCTTAAATATGTACTCGCCAATTGGGTGACCAAGCCTTTCCACAGTAAAAATGACAGTTTTGCATTTACTATCAGAACATGTAACATTTCATGTTCTGCCCATGAAATATATTGCACCATGCCTTAGGTCTTACACATATACTAGGGGGAAGTCAGGCTTTGCCATTACTTTAAATTAGAGCAAGAAGTGTCCTAGACACACATTTCAAATGCTGCTACATTAATTTAACAGATTATGAACCAACAATTCAATTGATATTTGCTTTAGGTATTTATTTGCTGCTCATTTCTATGTACTTTACTCCACATTTGAATCATGGGTCAGAGAAGTAAGAAACGGTTCAGTCTAGAACAAATTGCACTTATTTATGCCACAGATCAAACAAAAACATACAAACTTCATAGTGAAGTAGTGTGATGTAAAAAACAAAACATAAACAAGTGATACAAAACAAAAATATGCAAACATTATGTCACCAGTCTTAATTCCCAAACAAAGTAGCTACTTGGATATCCTTTAACATCCACATTGTATAACTGAGTTGAGTATCTGCTATCACCGGGAAAAACACAATCAAACCCAGCAGTGAAACAATTCAAAAAACATTTCCACTGGCCGGAAAATGTAATAGGATACAACAGTCCCTGTTTTGTGTAATGCCGACGCATTTAGTTCCCAGGGTGGCTTATGGGATTCTCTTCAGGGCGTGGACAGGTTTATCTAAATTACAAAGGGGGCATAAGTTGAACCTGTGAAGGGGCGCTACACTTCCAATTTACTCAAACTACAAAATTATGTTTTATAAGTACCTGATCGATTTGAGTAAGCAATTTGCATGTTGCAGGCGAAAAGAAGCAAATTAAAATGCAAGTATCACAGCCTAAAATAAGAAGGGATCTACCATCATTCACATGTTGGGCTTTAGTGGTTTTCATTATTTTAAGGATGGAAGGAAAAAAGAAGGAGCACTTACTTGCGCCAATCGTGCAATATTTCTATCAATGCAGTAGTTATGCTTGTTGGCGGTAAATGGAAGCTTAGTTGAGCTTTCATATGGCGATCTATGGATGGAAATGAGCGCCATGTCATTGAATTGCATATACAGTAATATGGCACATTGTTACTTTATAAGTTACAGACAACACTTACTTTTGCCATGCAGGCGATGTCGGATATTTTGTTTGAGGCCGTTCCGCACTTTGTTTTGTTAGCAGTGGCTCAGATTGCTTAAAGGTTCCCAAAAAAACACAGGACCACATCGCGTCCCTCTGTGCACAACAAAAAATGAGATATCTGCTTGTGTCCTGTTCTATGTGGGAGTTTTTAAATGTTTCTAAGTTTGAAAAAAAATAAACGTGGACTTACTTGTATTCAGCTAAGTGAGTCTTCTAGTGGTGGCTCATTCCCAGTTTCAATCACTAAACTCACTTCCTGGTCACTGAACTTTTTTTTTTAAAGGGAGGTGACATACTCACATTGCATTATGGTTAAGTGAGTTTATAATGTATAAGGGAGGTACCCCATGTAAACGGAGAGAAGAAACCCTACCAGTCTCTATCAGAATTTTATGTGTGCTTTGATAATAAGATCTATCTTTTGAAATCCTATGAATGTATGGATCATTGAGCACATTGGAAATGCAAAACCTGGACTGGAATGGTTTTAGCATTTACCCATTTCAGACAATTCGTTCAGTCCTTTGGTGATACTATTGAAACGGGTTATCATATAAGCTTCTCGTCTTAATAGTGAAGCCTCAGTGCCACCCCCTCTTTGTAGTGGTTTTGTAACCGTTAGTACGGTCCATTTGAACTCAAGTTCATGGTGGTTGGAGTCAATAGAGTGATTTACCATAGGTGCTGTTACCACTTTATTTTTTATTTTTGAACGATGCTGCGCTACGCGTTGACAAATCTCTTGTGTAGTTTTACCAATGTAAATCTTTGGGCAGGGACACTGTTAGAGAACTGTTTCCTTGTCCACTTAATGCCATTGTGTATGCAGTCAGTACCTGCAATCGTAGTGCTACAGTTTGTGCAGGTGCCACATTTCTGGTGGCCTGTCAACGGCTCCATGTTGAACAATGATCTGAGATCTTTTTCACTGGAATGGGGTAAGTCGGCTTTTACGATGCTTTGTCCAATGCTCATGTTTTTCTTCATCGCGAAGAGAGGGACATTAATCCATAATTCAGAATTTTGTATTAGGTGCCAGTTCTTTCCTATGATTGACCGGAATGCATCAGTGTCCAGTCCATAAGTTGACACGCACACTAACTTCTCCATCTTTGGTTTAACTTTTGTTATAAGCAAAGACTCTCTTAGTGTACACCATGCTCGTTTAAATGCATTTTCAGCAATTTTTTGGGGTACCCCCGTTCCTTCATTTGTTGGCAAAATGCCTTCCCATGTATTTGAAAATCATCATTGCAGGAACAGTTCCTTCGGATCCTAAGTAGTTGCCCGTAGAGAAGATTCTCTTTAAGGTTCCTAGGATGTAAACTGCAATAATGCAAGTTGGCATTCTTGTCAGTCTCTTTTTTGTGAAGCGTAGTGGAACGTTTATGTCGATGGGGGAAGACCTCTACATCAAGAAACATTAATATTGTACAACCCTTAGTTGGTGTGAATTGGATCTCTGGGTGCCGATGGTTAAGCCACTCATGAAAATTGTTCAGATCTAACTCCGTTCTGCACCAGAGACACCACACGTCATCGATATAACAATACCATTGAGTAAGGTTCTTCTTGTGTGGGTTGTTATTATATACAAATCTGTCCTCCTACCTAGCCATATAGAGTACGGCCATTTCTGGGGTGGGGGGACAAACCATGGCAGTCCCTTTGGTTTGCCAGTAGAACATCTCCTCAAATCTGAAGAAATTTTTCTTAAGTGCAACTTCAGCTAGTTGAAGAATGAAACTCCTGGGGACTCTGTGGGGTCAATTTCTAGTTTCCAAAAAGAATTCCATTGCTTCCAATGCTTCTTCTTGCGGGATTTGGGTATAAAAGTATACCATGTCGAAGGAGACAATCCATTGATCATATGGGGTATCCTCAACATTATTAATTAAGTCCATATTATCCCGTAGGTACGAGGGCACCTCAGGTAAAAACTCTTTGAGGAATGTGTCCACATATTTAGAGATGGGTTCAAGTATCGAGTCACACCCAATACTATTGGTCTCCCTGGGGGTTTTTTATGGATCTTCGGGATGAAGTATATAACGAGTTCTTGGATGTTTTTTTATCAAAAATTCATACTCCTTCTTCCCAACAGTCCCTTGATCGAAGCCAGCCTTGACTATTTGGCTGATTTGCTCCATAAGTTTAAATGGCAGAATCAGGCTAGAAGTTTTAAACTGCTCTTTCAGCCAGCAAATAGCTGGCTGGAAGTCTTGTACTCATGTCACATCCAGGGTGGCACAACCAGTGCCGCAATCCCTGGGGGGACCCTCTAACGTACATGCCCTGGGTACCCTGGGTGCCATCTACTAGGGAGCTTAGCCAATTGGGTACAAGTCAATTCGACATACCTTTTTACGGGTAAGGGTACAGGCAATCAATCAATCAAGCAATCAATACATTTATAGAGCGCGCTACTCACCCGTGAGGGTCTCAAGGCGCTGAAGGGGGGGGGTCGTTTACTGATCGAATAGCCAGGTCTTGAGGTGCTTCCTGAAGGTGAGATGGTCCTGGGTCAGTCGAAGGTGTGCCGGGAGGGAGTTCCATGTCTTGGCGGCCAGGTAGGAGAATGATCTTCCTCCGGTTGTGGTTTTGCGGATCCGTGGGATGATGGCGAGGGCGAGGCTGGCGGAGCGGAGCTGCCAGGTGGGAGTGTAGAACGAGAGGCGATTGTTGAGGCATTCGGGGACCATGTTGTGGAGCACTTTATGTGCGTGGGTGAGGAGCCTGAGCGTGATCCTCTTGCTGATGGGAAGCCAGTGCAGGTTTCTCAGGTGGGGAGTTATGTGGCTGTGGCTGTGGCGAGGGATGTTGAGGATGAGTCGTGCAGAGGCGTTCTGTATTTGCTGCAGTCGTTTCTGGAGTTTGGCTGTGGTTCCAGCGTACAGGGCATTCCCTTAGTCCAGTCGGCTGGTGACGAGGGCCTGGGTGACCGTCTTTTTGGTTTCGGTGAGGATCCACCGGAAGATCTTTCGGAGCATGCGCAGGGTGTTGAAACATGAAGAGGAGATGGCGTTGACTTGTTTGGTCATCGTGAGGGAGGAGTCCAGGATGAATTCCAGGTTGCGTGCGTGGTCTGTGGGTGTGGGTGCTGTGCCCAGCGCTGTGGGCAACCAGGAGTTGTCCCAGGCGGATGGGGATTGTCCGAGGATGAGGACCTCGGTTTTGTCTGAGTTCAGTTTCAGACGGCTGAGCTTCATCTATTCCACGTCCTTCATTCCTTCCTGGAGGTTGGAGGCACTGAGGTCTGGTTTCAGCCTCTGGCACTCTCAGGGCCTACTTTTGATGCTCTAGTGGCACAATATGCCACAGCATATTTACAAGGCCATGCAAAGCCACTTTGCATGGCTTTTCATGGCCTTGTAAATGTGAGCCCCTTTTGCGAAGAACACTGCGTGAAAGGGGCATTCAATGGGGGTTGCTGTGGGTGTTCCCACGCAACACCCATGGAATCTTAAGCATTCCCAAATTTATAAGGATTTGTAAACCTGGGGCTGCATCAGATTCTAACACGACACAAGGGGTGGCGTTAGGGATCCACAACAATGAGAAATATCCTTATTTCCCCTTGTTTTTTACTCATTCTACAGCACACATAGAAAGAGGAAGTCTCCTCCATTTATTGATTTTGTGCAGGAAGGCGCCACCTTCCTGCACAAAATCAATCATCCGAGCAATGCAGGCACCCTTTCAACATGGAGTAAGGGTGCCTACGTTGGCGCTAGGCTGCTTTTTTAGCACTGGCATAGGGGTCAGTACAGGAATGCACCATATTCTTGTAAATAAGATGCATTCCTGCACTTTTAGAATGACGCAGAGCTGCAAATTTGCTTGCTGCACCGCGCTGTGCCATTCTATTGTAAATGAGGTCCTCAGAGTGGAAATACCAGCAGCATCAGTCTAAAACCGTGGAGGTGACCATACAATAGGAGGCATTTTCTTACACCTGCTAACTTGCATATTGGAAGAAACGACAATAAAATGCCTTTTCCAAACTACGATTCAGTGTGGATTTCTAGGCCCATTTTGTGATTCGGAAACAGTTTTCCAAATCGCAAAATGGGATTAATACATAAGAAAAACTGATTCAGTAATCGCAAACCCCGATAATTCAAGGGTTTTGATAACTAAATCACTTTGTGTATCAGGCCCAGAATTCAGCCTGTGGTTAAAGTTTTACCCTTCTTATCACACATTTTTGATCGGCTTGTGTGCGAGCTTTTCAGACTTGAACTTGTAGAGTAGGACTTAAGAAATGTGTATTTCCTACCGTTTTGTGGCCTCCCACGAACAGACTCTGCATCAAGAAAAATAAAATTCAGATTTTCTGTGAAAAGAGAAATGTGCCTCTTCCCATCGCTCATTCCCAGGCGACATCTTGTCGGTAACTCTCTCCCCCACATCCTTCGCTCTCATCCTGTTCAGAGCCTGCCTTTGTGACCAGTCCGCTGTTATCCTCGGTTTACACACCACAAAAGATAAAAGATCATATTTAGGGAAAACAAGCCTTCTTCCGAACAAGACCTGCAGCTGGTGCCAGGCATTCTAAAGGCCTTGCAAAATTGCTTGGGGTAATTTAAACTCATTAGCCGTAGAATACAGGAGATTAAAGGTGCTGAGGAAATGAATAGGCCCTCATTTTTGTAAAACTGGGAGAAGCTTTTATTCACCTATTACAGCCATTATTGACTAATAAAAGTGACACAGAGCCGACTGGAAGGCGGATAGAGAATGGGCGAGGTGAAGGCAGTTTTTTCTTCAATCCGGGCAAATACAGTGTGGTAGATTAAAGGTGGTGGCAGCCCGCGCGACAACCTCGCGTGTATCCATGTCCACCTCGCTCAAAAAGTGCCACTTTGTCACCTCCTGCCGCCCACTCTGCATTAATTACACGCTTGCAGTTTGCAAATGAAGATGATTTGGTTTTGTGGTAAAGTTGATTATGGCTCTTCACACACGGAGGGAACCAATTAAACGGGGGCGCTGTAGCACTTACCGCCCCCCTCTTGTGACCCTTGGATGAGATCAAAGGGATGAGGATGGTTTTGGAAGGCATGAGAACTTCTGTTTATCTCCTTTCATTACGCGTCTTTATTTTTTCGTCATTTCTGTCTTGTGGAGTGGTGGCGGGAGGGAGGTAAAGAGAAGGATGGGATCTTCCACCTGCCCTCCTGGGTCAATGGACTCAGTGAATTTATCACTAGGATTTCGGTTATGTTTGTTTATTTAATTTCAAAAGGCACAGTTGGGACCACTCAAAGCTATGTTGGTGAGGTTCAAAAGTACACATCATATAACCAAATAACTTAAATAAAACATATTAAACAATGTAAAAACACAGGGCCTGATCTAAAGATTAATACAGAAAACAAGGTGGTCCTAATTGTCATATCTTAGCCACAGATAAACAGTACAGAGATAAGTTATACCGGTTACCAAGTCAACTGGTGATTGTGGGAGAGAGGTACCAGTGTGTATATCACCAGGGGAAAAGGAGAAAAAAAACTCAGTTGTGGAGATCAAATCAATAGATACATGAGGACCCTAAAGTAAACACTTTGCTGTGCACCCTCTTTCAGCATTCGACCGAAATCATATTTCAAAGGACGATCCATTATTGTTGTTTTATCAAAGAATAAAGAATATTGATTTGATCTCCACTGCCTCTGCATCCACCCCTAGGCCCAGTAAAGGCAGGGAGCCCTGTTGCCTCTACACCACCCTTTTCATGGCAGGTTCACCCCCAAGAAAAGGGCAGTGGACAGGCAACTCCTAATATGCTGCACGACCAGTCCTGTGGTGGTGTGACCACCGCAGCCGTAATACTGTGGGCGGTTCCGGAGCGTGGCGGTGATCGCACCACCACCACAGGGTCGGCGGTCCTATGGACTGCCAAACTCATAATAAGGTCCTAAGTAACTGAGATAAGCCAAGCCTGTGATTCAGAATGTACGGGCTTCATATGGAGTCAATTGTTACTGCTTTTTCAACTTATTGATTTTGCCTACAGAGAGCTCACATCTCGGATAGAGCGACTGTTGACAGGTAAAGTGGCTGCACCAAGCTCTCAACAAATGATGATCTCTCATGCAGCCTTTGCATCTGACAGGAGACACTCTATTCCTCAGCTGTACTTACAAAAGAAAAGCCCTGAGTAGGCTCGAATCCTACCAGTGGTGTTGTTTGCTGGAAGCTGTTCTTGGTTTCTTCATGTTGCATCCAGCACAGGCCTGTGGGAGATATACTGTCCAGTACTGTTCCTGTTTGCACTGTGCTGCTGTGAAGAAAAAAATGATTTCCCTTGAATAGCTGGGCAAACCACAATCACAGCCTTGCAATCCAGGAACGGCCAGCAGGGGTATCTTACAAAAGCAACCTACTCCTGGTGTCGAGGTGTTCCCTGGGAGTTCTGTCAATTGCTCCACCTGTGTTTTCTCCTTTTCTGTGCCAACCACTGTTTTCTAAACAAAACACGTACCTCTGAGGTCCTATTCACAAAGATTATTGTAGAGAAGTAAGTACTAGGTGAAACATAGGTTCTTTCAAAGGCTTTTATTACACGTCTCCACTACTCCACATAAGCTCAGCAGTCTGCCTCAGCTGAGCCTTGTCAACATTCTAAGGCAAACTCGAGGCAACTCCCAGAGATAGAACATTCCAAGATTCTAAGGTGATGGGGGGGGGGGGGAGGGACACTCTATTATACATTAAGATTACAACACATCTTCCCTCCCAACATTTTTAGGAAACACTGAGTAGAAAAATTCACATAACTACATGTGAGTGGAAAATATGACAAAAGAAGTGAAGCAGGAAAACAGAGGCAAACATAAGAGCGAGAGAGATAGTGAGAGAGAGAGGAAGTAGGTGGACAAGGTTAGAGTCATACAGATGTAACTAAAGAGGGTAGGACATTATATAATGCTACATCCGTGGGGTGTCACCTCCACTGGAACAGGAGGAGTCAACACCAGAGGGCACATTTGCAGCATTGTGTTTCATCACCAGTTTGTCCATGCTCCAGCATTGGCCAAGTTCCATTATAACAACGTTTTTTTTGACAATGGAAATGGGCATAGGTTAAAAATACTCAGAATTCATTCCTAGCTCTGTTAAGTGGCTTTTTGACTCGTACCCACCAGCTTTCCAGAGCTGGTGCTTAGCTCTCTGTTTTACATCATAATAGTTCTTATACTTGGTTTGATGTAGAACAATCTTTCTTTTACTCATAGTAGAGTTGTGTTCTGATTTGACACCTCGTTCCAACCAACAAGGGAATAGCTTGGTGCTTGGTTTTCTGTGCTTTAAAGCAAAAAAAGGTGCCATTTTAGTGACAGAGTTAGGAGTAGTATGGTATGCCCATAATATGTCTCGAATGGCATCCTCCACCTTTAAGCGATTGATACTAGCTGACTGAATAAATTCCTTGACCATACGATTGATTCTCTCTACCAGGCCTTTGGCCTTGGGACAATATAGAGCTGACCTAAGATGTCTGATGTTGAGATGTGAGAGGAATTCAGCGATGGCATGTGAAGTTAATTGCACCCCATTATCTGTCACCAGAGTAGCAGGTATGCCTCCTGATGAGAAAACATCCTTGAGGAAAGCAATTAGAGAAGCAGTGGTCACCTGATGGGACCATTTTGGTGTCAACCCAATGAGAATGATAGTTGATAGAACAAATGCAAAGTGTTTTGTTACACTACAGCGATTAATGGGACCAATTATATCTAGAGCTAGTTTTTCCCATGGTTTTTCTGGAACAACCACCGGGGATAACAGGACTTTGTGGACCATTTTGGACTCCTCACTGTTGGAACAAATAATGCAGTCCTTGACCTTGGCGTCAGTCTGGGAATCCATGTTCTGGAACCAATAAAATTCTCTTACACGAGCTCTGGTAAGACTTCTGTCCAGATGGCCTTCATGGGCTAAGTTTATAATCTTGTCTCTTAAGTTCAAGGGGGGTATGATCTTAACATTCCTTAGAACAAAGCCACTCCCCTCATTAATTTCATTACGAACCTCCCAAAAACCTTTTATGTCATCATAAATTTCACTTGTATTGCTGGGCTAACCAAGTAGAGCATACAACTTAAGTTTAACTAAAGTTGTGTCATTAGAGCTGGCCAACATCCAATCATCATTGGCTATAGAGGAGGAATCGACAACTAGGATAGGAAATTCAGGACTGTCAAATTCTTCCACTTTGTCAAATGGGATTCTTTATAAAAAGTAAGCCGCTTTATTCTATTTGCTCAGAACGTATTTGAGTTTGTAGCAAAAACTTTTCAACCCTAGAACCCATTTACCAATCTGTGGAGTGCTGTTGAAAGAACCTTTAGGATGAGAACATACAAGTCAGAGGATTGTGGTCAGTGTGGATATCGAATTGAATGCCCCACAGATACAATTTAAAATGCTTGACAGCCCAAAAACATCACAAAGCCTCTCTTTCTACAACCAAGTAATTGGCCTATGATTTGTTCAGAACTCTGGAAGAAAGAGCTACAATTCTTTCCTTACCATCACTAAATTTGAAGAGAGTGGCCCCAAGACCTTTGTTGCTGACATCTGTGGTAAGTATAGTTTTCCTAATGTGATTAAAGTAACATAAATATGGAGCTGACACAATGGCCTGTTTTAATTCATCAAAGCATTTTTGGTGGTCCTCCAACCACTTAAAGTGAACGTGGCTCTTCATCAATTCTCTTAGATTATAAGTAAGCTCAGCGAAGTCTTTAACATACTTTGCCATGAAATCCGCTAAGCCTAAAAAAGACCTTAATTCGTCCTTGTTACTTTTAGTATTCACCTTTTTAACCGCCTCTAGCAGACACAGCTTAGGTTTAAAGCCATCCTTGGAAATAGTGTTTACCAGGTATTTAACTACATCTACACCTAACTGGCACTTATCCTTCTTAAGCGTGAGCCCTGCTTCTCTGAGTTTGTTAAGGACAATTCTGAGATGTTTAGCATGTTCCTCTATAGTGGCTCAATATACCAGAATATCATCCTGGAAACACAGGGTTGTGGGGGTACCCTCTAAAAGACGTTGCATAATTATCCCATCCTTGTCGCCATTCTAGTTAAGTAAGTACTCTGCGGAACGTAGGTTCTGTCAAAGGCTTTTATTACACGTCTCCACTATTCCACATAACCTTAGCAGTCTGCCTCAGCTGAGCCTTGTCAACATTCTAAGGCAAGCTCCAGGCAACTGCCAAAGATAGAACATTCCAAGATTCTAAGGTGATGGGGGAGGAGGGACATACTATTATACATTAAGATTACAACAATTACCTTTACAGAGGGTAAATAGAGTGTGACTATCAGGTGTGATTACTGGTATTTCAGGGTTGGGAGAACAACCTGAGGTGATAGCATGTGAGGAAGAGTTGAGCAAAATATGGACACATCTCACTAAGGCGACCGTCATTCTCAAAGCAAACTCTCAAAGACAGCTGGCTTATGCAATACCAGATTTGTAAATGTGGTGTTACTTCTTATTAGAGAATTGGAATGTTGGGAGCGCCATTGAATGCAATGGAGTGCTCCGGGCTTCTAATGGCTGATAAAAGCCTGGAGCTCCAACATTCCAATGTTTGTAGTTCACAGCTGTTGCTTTGAACAACGGATTTAAATCCAATCGGCTCACTGAGGCCTTTGTTTGTTTTTGTTAGCACATTCTGCCCTTTAGTGGCAGAATGTTCTAATGGACTTATAGCCTGTTATAGCTGGGCTATAACTGCCATTAAAGGCCTGCTCCCTTGTTAAAGGCCCTCTCCTTCGACTCAGGCCTTTTCCGCTTGAGCAGGCCTTTAATGGCCAGTATAGCCCACTACAGCAGGATATGAGGCTATAATAGAATGTGGGGATGTCCTCTGGATTTATAAGTTAGAATGATGGGGTGTTTTTATGGGGATTTTTGTGCAGAAGTCAGTTGCACTCGGAGGTCATTGTGAGGAAACCATTATTGCAGGACTGATTATTAAAGCTCTTAAACCGGTACCATGTGAGCATCTTCCTTTACCCGACACTTAAGCACAGCTCTTAAATATGAATAAAACACTCTACTCAAACACAGCGTTAGGACAAAGCCACAGCTTTCATTCACAGCCCTACGTTTTACAGATTGTGCGAAAATAAATGGGCCTCTTTCACTCCTGTCACCTCAAAGGGTATTAAAATAGCTGCCTCTTCCATTAGACATTACCAATGCTTGGGTATTCCTGTCCCATAAATGGAAACGTAATTCCCAGGTGTCCTCACTCTCATCTTGATAAACCTAATCAATTGCTCCTTGGAGTTGGACTCTGTTGCTGATTCCCTAAGTATAGGCAATGTCCACCCAATACTCAAAAAGCTGTTGATCGGTCAGTAACTTGTCAGCATCTTTCTTTACCCGACTACTGGCGACAAGTAGACAGCCATGTGTGCATCCAGTGTCCTATGTGGTCTCCAAAAGTGTATTCTGGAGACTGGAGCAGCCAGTGAAGTAGCTAGACCTCCTGCCACCTGGGGCAGCCCCTAAGTCGGCTCTCCGGTGCAGGTAAGAGCAGGGTGGTTTGGGTGGCGGCTGACGGACGACTTGTTCTCAGGGGGTGGGGGGATGGTGGTAGTCGACAGACATGACTTGCTCATCTCCGCCGCTCCCAAAAAGAGCACCACCAGGGGAGGACCTCACCACCCTTCTAGCTGCGCCACTGGGAGCAGCTTGTCTTGCCAGATAAGGGTAATGGTGAATTTGATTTGACCAGAGAGCATCAGAGGAGTGCAGTGGTGCTGGTCTGTGTACCACTGGTGGATGGCTGCAGGATGAGTCAGCAGTTTCGGAGCTGTATCATTGGGGCCTGGATCCTGATTGACCAACATAGCCGTTGGCAGAGACTTGTACATTCCAGTGATTCAAAAGAGTTCATGGAGGATCTAGTACTTCATGGTCAATTGTGTGACCTGGATGGCAGCCATCGTTGTTCGAGCTGACTGCAGTTGTATTACATGTGGTGAATGGAATCAATATGCCACAGCATTGTGGTTACAAACTGATTTTTTTTTTAAGTGCAATGTGCTTCAGTTGCAAGGTAGTATAGAGTGCCATGAAACAGCAGAGCGGAGATTAACTGCATTTTAGTTTGGGGGAAACTGGTGAGGTACTTTAGACAATCTTTTTATCTGTTGTGGCTCTACTGAAAGGCCACAAGCCATACAATTATGTGTTAACATTGCTCGGTTTTGTTGCACCTGAATTTTTCCTCTGAGTTTTAATTTACTTTGGTTGTGGTGAGTTTATATTGATATTGTGGAAATGTGTGCTGCTCCAACTTTTACGTCCCAATTCCATAGTTTTCCTGTTCCTGGAGAGCCACAAATGAAATGGCAAAAATTGAAAGAATATGTTTACAGTTACACTATTGACAATCAGAATTTGATCTCAGAAAATAAAAAAAAGAATTCCATTTCACTCTTTAGGACCTGAAGGCATTAGACATTATAGTAAGATGGAGGAGAAAATTAAACTGATGTTTATGCAAACGTTTTGATTGATTTGGAAAACGTATTATTCCCCCACAATTTGCATTGCTATTGCGGTTCCAAATTTTATCAAGGAATCAAGAGCAATGGGAGACTATAGATAACTATGAGCCTGATTACGATGCTGGTCAGACCGGCCTCTGAGGTCCTGTCGGAGGCAGTCCAACTGCCTGCCTCGAGTCATCAGAAAAAACGGATTTGGGGTGCATACTCACACAAATCAGCTCTTCCCCGACAGTGTCAGATGAGGACCCCTTTCTTAAGGGCCCCCCTACACTGCGGCAGCTGAACTCCAAAGACTATGACCCTGTGGGTGCCTGAATGCAGGCATCCACATTGACCCGATGGGGTACATGGTGCACAAGGCATATCCCCACATCACATGTTTCCTGTGAGTTTGCACACACTTGCAGCAACATATTCGGGGGGGTGTATACCACCGTAGATGGGACCTCCGCAGTAGCAGCAGTTGCATTGTAAAATTGGCAGGGGTAACTTTCTCAGTCTCGGCGGTCTGAATCGGATTGCTCCTGCAGTGGTCGGACGGTCGGTCTGTTTGTCACCGTAATGAGTCCCATAGTGTCTGCCTTAAAAAAACATGCAATTACGTGTAGATTTTGAGTCATCCAGGAGAAGTTACTAAGGATAAGAGAGTGTAAGAATGGTTATGGGACAATGGAGAGGCTGCGCTGAGAGATTTGTTAGCTGAAGTTAGAAAGGCTGAAATAGCAGGGGGGTGTAAAAGCAGCAATTGAAGGTGCAGAACGAGTAGATCAAGTCTCTGTTGGAAATAAGAATGAAAACAAGTTTAAAAAGAACACAGGGAAGGTTAAGGAGTAAAGTGACTCCACTATTAAGTCAAAATGTATGGATAAAAAACGGAAGAACAAAACTCTTAGCTAATATAGGTGTGGAAGTTTACTCTTCACGTGTAGCATGTAAATGGCAGGGTTTCTAACCAGGTCTGTCCTGGAAAATTGACACCCACTCCTTGGATGTGAGTCGATGAAAACTATTCCTTGACAAATGCTAAAATGTAAGGGTCAAGAAGTATAAAAACCCTACAAAAATCAAATAAGCATCATGCCTCCTCAATACCAAAGAGCATAGAGAAAGCTGTTTTCAAAATCCTTAGGAATATACAAAGCTATATTTAAAACAATTTGAAAAGCAATTTCGCATTAAAATAAAGCCAAATAAAAAAATGCCCCACACCTTGAAACTGTCAGATTGTTTATTTGTTTCAAGAGGTAGATGAAACCTTGCTGTTCCCAGCAACCACAGACGCTGTTCCCAGAGGCACTCATCAAATCACATTCATCTAACAAACATGTTCCCATCCATCGACTTCAGCAGCCGGGTAAGGAGGAGCAGCCAGTGCAGAATCCGCAGAAGCTGAGCCAAGATCCAAATCCCTATGAGCAGAAGCATCCCATGACAGCTTGTAGAATGCATTCCGGAGCAATGGTAAGCACAAAGGACAACAGTACAAGTGGGCCATTGATGGGCTCACCAGTTGGTCAATGTCCAAAGACCGAACCCATTGCATTCCTAGGCATATGTCCAGGGCAGTCTCAAAAGTGCAGAGAAGACAGCAGAATACGGGCTGCACTCTGTGTAGCCACACAGGCCAAAAAGACAAGAACTAGTGTTCATTCGGTCCCTTAAGCAAGGGTGTGGCAAAACACTGTATCATGCGTTCAAAATACAGGAACACATATGGAAGTGCTAGTTCCATTTGGCCTCTTGATGTGACATCCACTGTGAAGCAGAAAAGTTAAAAGTAAGTCTCTAAAATTAGGAGGAGGACCAGCGGAATACCTCCAAAAATGCTTCCCAGCACAGAGTGTATGAATAATGGAATAGTTCCGAAGACTCTCTGGAAGGTACTAACCAAGCCAGAGCCTATTTTCTTTAAAAAAGAAGTGTGCCACTCTTGTGGTACTAGACATATAAAAAATATGGTGCACAAATTCCCAAAAATGTAGTAGTAAATTAGTGCGAAGTAGCGACTGTATCTCAGAAGAGGATATTGCAACTTGAAGATCAAACATCTCCTTTGCAGATGTTAAGGTCACATCCTTCTGGATCAATAAGTCTTTCAGTCTGCTCAAAGCATCAAAGTGCGCATTTAAAAGCTTTATCGAAGGCCAAGGCGTTGCCTACCTATGAGGGCAGGTGAAAACAGTACTTGTGTGCAACATATAACGACTGCAGAAACTGTCACCAGATAGGCAATGCCCGGTTTCATTCCACAGCAGCTCTGATCATTCAACATCACATAACTTGAATTTGAAAGCAATCTGAAAACCAGACATATCACAGCAGCTGGGGAACCCTTCAGATAGCAGGACAAATTTGCCATGGACGCATTACATTCCCCATGAAGCGAAACCACCCTACACACTAAGGGATGCCCTAAAGTATTCTCGCAGTCAGTCCCACTAAGAAAGACTGCAGTCTCACCTACAGCGATATCTAAACGGTACATTCCATGACTCGTGCACATATCCTTCTCTTAGAGCTTCAAATCTGCCTACTTGATGGTGTTAGAAACAGTATTGAGAGTGAAATGTTGAGATTAGCAGAGAAAAAAAAAACATGGATCATCCAATTGGCGGAAGGTATTCCTACAACAGTGAATGGTAATTTCTCTAACTTGTCTGTGTAACATAGTGTATGTTGCATCCTTCATTGCCATGATTGATTTCTGTTTTTTAAGATTGTAGGGTAAAACCAAACTTGTCATTAAGGTGTCACCACGGTACGTGACGAGAGTGAAGTGTCTGCAGAGTCCAGCTTAATAACAATTTATCTAAGCTGTGACTGCCCATTTTGTAAAGAGGACATGCCATTCTGTATGATGTCTATCGTAGATGACACGTTACCCAGAGAGTATATACCACTAGACAATTTATTTCTACCATTATCAACTACTTCTAAAGCTCTTTCTAAATTTTCCCCGTCAATTTTGGGAAGTCTCTCAGCAGCTTACTGCTGAGAAATCTTCCAGACTTAATTGATTATTGCTTTCATGGAGCACTTTTGATGTGGTTTTTGAGGACTTAGTAGAAAGTCCTGCAGTCACACATCATCAGAAAGAAGTGATAAGGATGTTTCACCTGGGACATTGTTGAGGTTTTTAGCCAATCAAGGCACAAATTCCGAACAGGGTAAGTTGTAACCACGCCCGAATGTTGGGTCTGATCATAACGTGGATCAGGCCTGCTGATCTTAAACCCCTTAGTGTCCTCCAGGAAATGTGCATGACATCCGTTAGTTTTTAACGCCCACATGAACCATCCTCTCTGACTGGCCCCTGAAGAATTGTATGAACAATTGGGAAGTATGGTGTCTAATGTTTCCGCCATGTAGTTTGTAAACCAGTTCACAAAATGTGTAAACGCGGGAATGTTGAGTGTAATTAAGTTAAATCTTTCTTCTTAGCAATGCTAAGACATGACATCTGCTGCACAGTTTTCTTCAGGAAAATCATTTGATGTGGTATCTAGCATGCTCTAAATAATGCCTTGTTTGCCTGAACCTGGCAATCTTAAGTTCCGCAAATCGATTTCAAATCAACTGTGGTCCTCCAAACGCAAACCCTTGTGTGGACAATGTAAAAGAAGGGATTCAGAATATATCAGCTTTGTATTAGTGAGCATATACCCGACCCTAGCAAACGTAATCAGCAATGTTCCTTCTGTTAAAGGGAATCTTCTACCCACACTTTTATTCATGGATGACACTAGCTCAGACATCTAAAGCACTATGCCTCCTAGTATTTGCATTCACTGATTTTATGGCAGATTGAGACCTTTGCACCAACTTCACAAAGTCGCATATCATGGCATGCAGCCCACACTGTATTCAACGTTTTCCTAGGGGAATACTCCTTGACTAGCGTCAAGAGTTTTCCATATTTGGGAGTCACATTTTCTGCTTCAGGAACCTGGTCACCTAGTCTTGCGCATCGTAGAATGCAGTTCTCAAAGGCGATTGGTTCGTTATTCTACCTCCCTCAACCCGGGGCGAGGGCAACTCACAGCCATGCTGCAAAACTACAAATCTCAGTGTGTCGTCTCCATTGCTACCTACGCTGCCGAAATTTGGGGGGTTGCTAAATGCGAAGCCTTACATATGAAGAAAATAGGTTCTGCAGTTGACTCCTTGGAGTACCAATTTCCACTCCTTAAATCATCTGCTACAAAGAGCCAAACCTACAATACATAACTGACTTTATCAGGGTGAGGCCTTTACTATTCTGGTTATATATTTAGAGTAACGAGAAGGTAGTACTAACAAGAGATATGATATCTGTCTGCCTCTCCAATGTTTACAGTCTTTGAATCCCATGGTTTGCGTATATAATATCAGAATTAGATAAAATAGGTATGCAGAGGGCCTTTAATGAGACAAATTCATATTCAAGTTTTAACAAAAGAAAAGTAGCCTCAATTATTTTATGAATCAGTGCAGGAAAGGCATCACAAAAGCGCAGATCACTAAATATCTGTATTTGAATGCCTTGGAGTATCCCCCTGTTTATTTCTGGCAGCCTTGCGGGAGTTGGGAGTGCTCTCTGCTGTTCAGGTTTCGAGCTGATACCATCAAATACTTTCTGTGCTTCCCGTTTGGGTATCAGTCAAACCTTGCTGTTCTTCCCTGCCTGTGTGACAACAAAACTGGCCAAAATATGTTTCACTTTTTATTATTCTGTAAATGTTGTAAATTTTATACCAGGTTATTCCGGATCCCTCTTTTTAAAAAGAAATACTATAATATCTGGCAGTGCAGACACATGTTTTTTATTAGTTATTCAATTGTCTGATAAGGAAAACTGTTTAAATGTAGGCTCATTTTTAAGACATGCTGTGAGGGCATGTGGCACTTTACCATTCTAACAATCTGCTGCTATTTGTAATTTTATTCTGTTCAAATGTTATGAATATGTTTTTAACTGGATGAAATGTTTATTTGTTATGTATATGTTACTTTTACGGATGAAAATTCCTCTGAATAAAGAGTCTAAACTAAACTAAACTTGTGAACATATTTTTTTGGGCTGGTGGTGGTATGAGCCAATAATAATAAGATAATGCATCAGTTGTAGTGTAACCAGAGAACTATGCAAACTACTTTGCAAATGTTTGTGAGCTATCCCATGGTGGTGTAGGGCAGTGATCCCATTAAAATGCAGCGCGCGGAGTACTTGCTTTGTGCAAGAAGTGATCACCATAATGTTGAAAACAAAACATTTAATCATAATTGGACATGCCATCATACATAATATTGGAAAACTCAAGGCCTTCTAGCATTTCATCCATTGTATCAATGTCCCAATCAGTGGGGAGAGTACTAGGGCTGATAAAATCTTTGAAAGAAATGCAAAACACATGGAATTTTCAAAAGTTCAATATGACCAAATATATCTTACAATACCCTATCCCAAACAATTTCATTAGTATACGGAACAGCAGAAATGTTCACCAGGGAAAGGTCTCTTCACATTTTGTGTGATGGAGAATGAGGTGTTAAAACCAAGTTCCTCAATTGTACAGCAGAGTGTTTTGACGATAGCGCCCGTTCAGGAGCAGAAAAAAACTGTCACAAAATCCATCCAAAGGATGTTGAAAAGTATAGGAAATTGTAATCCACAGGTACATCCATGGAGGAACAAAGTACGTCTTCTTCAGCTAATTGTAGAATGCATGCAATCTACCTCGTGGAGGTGGTGGCTCAGAGTAATTAGAAGAGAAGCAATTGAAGTTGATAAAGTAACCAGAGGCTATTCGATCTATTTGTGACAGCTCTGTAGGTTGTGTGGACCTTGGAGTGGACTCGAATTGAGGTACATTGAAGTAAACACCTTCCATGTTGGGTTTCTAAATAGAAATCTATGTTTGCGTATGGTTTGTTTGTATAGTTGTAGTTGATGTAGCAGGTCGAAGAGATACTTCATTATTTGCTATCCCCGGTCGGGGAGTAGAAGCTTTATTGCCGATCAAAGCTTCTAATGGGACTTTCTGTATAGTAGTGAGATGAGACAGGTGACCTACTGTGTAGAACCGACCGAAATCTCTTGTTTTTGCAAGGGGCGGTAGAGTTCTAGTACCTTCGACCGCCAGGACATGTATAGGCGCTATGTAGGATGGCCAAAAATCTTTCTTGTCCTCTGTTTTCTGCTGAACCAATTCTCCAGTTGTGGGGATCCAGCCAGATGTTTTTGGTGTTTCCTTCACTTCTCCAGTGGTGGTGCGTTTTACTTGGACATTGCTCTATGCATCCTGGAAACTCCTCAGTTCCTGTCAAACAGCCGAATGTTCATGAATGTCAAAGGGTGTTTCTGCAACCACTGTGCTTGGACTGTCGAGGTCAGGTACCCACAACTTAACCCCAAACAGGATCTCGTAGGGAGTCTGACCACCCAGAGATTTTCTAGGCAGATTGTTGCGGTCTCTCCAGACTCCATATAGATGATGGACCAAACTGCAACCTGAGCCTGATACCCTTTCTGTTGAAGATTGATTTAAGTCCTGGTTCTTCCTTTCCACTACTGTGTTTCCCTCATTATGGTAGGAGAGGAGTACCACACAGTCACACCTGATTTTCCCTTGATGTCTTTGCAATCCTTAGAGGTGAAAGCTGGCCTCTGGTCCGAATGGAATATAGCAACTGCTTATGTCCCAATAAAAACATGCAGATCTTTGATAACAGTTCGGGCATCAGCTGAACACTTTGGCCAAACCCATGGGAATCGAGAGCAGGAATCCACTGCAAGCAAGATGTACTTGTAAGCCCCATCCAATTGTAAAGGGCCACAGTGGCAAAGATACATACAATCTAGAGGCTTGTTTGAGATCAGCAGTGGTGTCTGGAGTGGGCGTGCTACAGTGGAACCCTTCATCTGATGGTTGATGTTGCATTTAAGGACAAAGTCACTAGTCTGTTTGTAGAGACCTGGTCACCAATAGTGTTGCTGCAGTAATTACATTGCAGCTGCCACCCCCTAAGCCCTCTGTTGTGTGCAGATTTAGATTCCATATATAGGTTTCCCGATTTATGCCCTTATATAGGTACAATTCATATTGCCCTTCTTTACGCATAGAAAATCCAGCCCTTATTTAGGCATTGTCCATGCTAACCAAATACAGGCATGGTCTCCTACATCCGTCAATCCACGTCACAACAAGCCTTTAGGAATTTCCCTTGCTTGGACACTGATTTCTCCAAGAACTCATTTATTATGCATGAACATCTATTCCTTAGTGTTTCATTCATGACATTCCAATGCCTGACTTTTACATCAATACAGGCCTTCCTAAACACCTTCAAGGTATAAATATACCTGCACTTGCTCTGGCAAACCACGGTTCCGGCACGGTCCAGTTCGATTGCCTACTTGCGGTTCACCACGACACGTTCGGAAGGAGATCGAGTTCCCGCCTGATGCACTGACCAGACGCTGTCATCCTCCTCGCAGAGAATCCAGCTCCAGTGTTTCTGACTCCCCTTGCGGGGTGTTAGATATCGAGTCCCGGAAAGAGATTCCAACCTCACGCATTCTAAGGTATGGAGCAGACTAGAACTTAGAAAAACTCTTGGCAAAACTAAAACTATAGCTAGCTATACTTTAGAAAACAGCACCTACTTCTTACCTCGTGCTACACTTGGTTAAGTACACTAGGGTAGAACTATTTAGAAGCATCGGATGAGTATTCACATTTTAGCCTGTGTTATTTATGTATGTATTTTATAAATATATGTCATAGCTACAAACCATGCTATCACAGTATTATTTTATCTTACTTCTAAGCCTGTACATATTGTAATTCGCATCCTGTCTTACGATTGTAGCAGTTCATATCTTTTGCATGAGAAATAAGACTGTTCAATAAACCCCTTTTTATTGAAACGCCCGTCTCACTATCTCTGTGCAACTCTGTAGAAATGAAGCATGCACGATTGACTAAATGAAACTGTTATCTATTGTTTCCACGGTTCTGAGATTGTTCCGACTCTAAGGGAAACAAAGTAAGCATGTTTATGCGGTTGTTAGAAACTAATCCCTTCTTGTTTATTCGAGAAGTTTCTAGTGACCTCTGAGTTAGCTGGCACACACAAGTAATTAAGGTTAATGTACTCGATAGAGACATACTGACCTCAGTCCTATGTCAAAACTATAGTGTATATTATTCCAATGCGCAGAGCCTATCAGGGATATAAGAACTACACTACACGGCGCCCAATGGTTTGGTAAGGCACTAATTTAACGCTAGATACTGAACTAACTCAGTTGTGCTTTTCTCAAAAACCCCTACTCATAATACTCCATAAGACGTCTGAAGTAGGTAGGGATAATATCCGCCATAGCTGAGTAGGACAAAAATCCTATGTATTAGCTGTTTGGTTTATTCAACGTTGAAGGATACAGTGTTCCAAAATATTGTGCACCTTATCTTTGTTCCCTTGAAACTTGCTCTGAAACTTTCATTAAAAAATGACCGAAAACGGCACAAACACCGATACTGGTGGAGCTGTACCCGACGAAGTCACAGCATATTTTGATTATACAGGTTTTGATGAAACCAATGAAAATCGCTCCAATTTTAAGGAGAGCCATCACTCTAAAACTTATAAAACATGGCCTAACACCCAGAGGTGGTAGGGCAGTTTTTGTGATAGAGGCACATGAATATCACCAGACATAGGTATTCTATTCATGGATAGTATTCCCAGAATCGAATCCAGTAACTAAAACGTTTCACTTCTACAAAGAAGATGAACCACCTGAGGAATATATTCCTTTCGAGGATATTGAAATTCCACTCACATACCAGGAGCATGATCTCTGGTTTAAAGGCACCCTAAACATTACAATCACATTACCAGGCTCGGTCCACTAGGTAGACCAAGAGCAACATGGCCGATTTTAGCTGGCTAAACACCTCATCCTGACATTGAAGCAATGTCAGACATAGAATTACTTAATCAGATACAAAATTTAATAGAATTACACAGTTAAACCACAACTGTCTGAATGTCCTGATAAGGTCTTTCCTAAAAACACTCCTACCTCTTCTGAAAAGAAGTGGGAAAATAACAAACAACATTCAAAAGATAAATATTCTCAATCCTGAGGTAGGTCTCCTCAAAAGGAGCCCTCTGAAAGGAGGTATAACCTCAGGAATAGGGATAATTTGAGAAAACCTGACAGGTATCAAGATACTGATACACGTTCCTCTCTGTCAGGGCTCCTAGGGGCGCTTGGACAATAGCGGGTACAGTGTTGGGCAGAAGTTATGGGTCAGGAAGAAGAATGCGGGCCAGAGGCAATGGCTGGACCAGGCTGAATCAGAAATGGAACCGAAGAAAGGCCGCCGCTTTCTAGTCATCGCAGCGGTCTAGTTTATTTATTCCCCACAGGTGTTCAGAGGCAGCTTGAGGCGCGTGCGCTGGAACCAACGCGCACTTCACTGAGGAAGTTTCAGAGCACGCAGGTTAATTCTTAGGCTCCTCAGATTTAGTCAGAGAGCAACCTCGTCGGGTTTCGCCCGGTTTTCTCATCCGCTACCTCCGTCGGAAGTAGTCAGAAGCAGTCTAAGTTCGCAGCAAGGTTGAGAAGGAGAAGTTTGCTGAGGTAACAGTTTGTGGCGCCTCTTCCCAATTTCTCGGCTTCAGCAGGTGAAAGCAACTCGTCGATGGATACCTAGCGCTACCTGAACCTGAAGGGAGAATGAAGTCATAAGCTAAGTCACAAAGAAAATTATAGAATTACTCTGAATGAACTGTAAAATAAAATGTTGTATATAGTTAGAAACAAGACAGTACTTACCAGAAATAATCTAGATTAATGGCAATATCCTGCTAAGAAGGAAAAGGTCGTCAAAAGGGAATTCCAGAACAGTTAAGAAAAGTCGTTAGAAAGTAGATACTATTAAGAAGAGTCCTTACAAAGATAAAGGCATACACACTCAAGTAAGTGAATTAGATTACCTAAAGTATAAGAGAGTTTCAAGGGGTAAATAGAAGATAAATACATTAAGTGATATCTTGTTGACAGGTAATTCCAGAGGTGCCTTTTCAAGAAAAAGAAAGAACAGAAAGAGAGATAGTAACAAGAATAATAGAAGAGGGGCACAGTGTTTGGAGCTAAGGGTAGGTAAAGAACAAGGGAGCGGAATAGAATATAGAATTCAGCTAAGTGTAAGAAATTATAACTTAATGCTTGTTTTTTTAGATTCTCTCAGTTGACACGCAGTCTGCAGATAGAATGAAGAAGTAGACGAAAGAGAGAAGACAAGCTTCAGGACCAATCTCTTCTTGTTTGTTGCTTTATCCACTCCCCCTTCCCCCTTGGGGGTAGATTTGTGGGTCTAGAAATAAAACTGGACCACAGAAATATCCTTGAAGGGGAGTTGGGAATCAGCGTCTCTGTTCCTGTGCAAGATTACTGAAAGAATACTCTTGAACCCTTGACAGAGTGAAGTGCCCACGTTTAAAAAACTTGCACCTGAGCAGAGATGGCTGAAGGAATAAATTTGCAAACCTTAGGAACAGTTTTAGAGACAATACAGAAGGAGTTGGTGGCAGTAAGGGAGGAAAATCAGAGTCTTAGACAGGAGGTGGTCAACTCTAGGAAGGAGACAGCAGAAGTAGCTCAGAGGTTAAGACAGCCATTTAGTACAGGACGAGAAACCGGAGACCCTCCTATTGAAGGTCCAAGTAGAATAGCAACACAAGTAATTCATTCTCTGTCCCCAGTCATACCGTTAGCTTCCCCAGAGCGATTTAGCGGAGACCCACAAAAAGTGCAGATATTCATCACTCAGTGCTCACTACATTTCATGTGCCGCCTTTCGATTTTCCCAGATGCACAGTCAAGAGTAGCCTTCGTGTTGTCATACTTAAGCGGAGACGCGGCGGCCTGGTCAATGCCCTTGGTCTCCCGTCATGACCCCCTACTGCATAATTACGAAGCATTCAAACAAGAATTTCTATGGATCTTTGACAGACGGAGAATCTCTCAAGCGGTAGATAACGAATTACTTGACTTAAGACAAGGAAACCGAGATCTCGTGGCATACTTGGCACAATTTAACAAACTAGTGGTGGAGACTGACTGGCCTGAGAGTAAAAGAGCAGCAGTCTTCTATAGAGGGCTAAAAGACGAACTCAAAGATGTGTTGGCGCAAATTCCAAATCGACCCACCCAAATCTCAGAGCTGGTAGATCTGGTCTTAGAAATAGACTTCCGCCAAGGAGAGAGAAAAGGAGAAAAGAGAAGAGATTTTAAACCAATAGTTCCAAGATTTGACAGGGCTCGGTCAGAAGGAGTCAAGTTTGCGGACGGACAAGTGGTGTCAGAACCGATGCAAATAGGAACTATAAGGGGTCCTTTGACCAAGGAGGAGAAAGAAAAGAGAAGGACAGGCAATTTATGCATGTACTGCGGCTCCAGTGGACATTTTGTTAGTGGGTGTCCAAAGAAACCAAAGACTTCTTTCAAGCCGAAGGAAAACTTGCAGCACCACCAGTAGCGGGAGTTGGACCGGTGGATGCTAATCAAAAATCAACTCCAACTGAACATCAAGTAGCAAATACCCTGCAGTCATCGGCCCCACACTTGATTTTGTCAATGGTAATTAAATTTCGGCAAGTAACATTGACCGAGGTTTCAGTAATGATAGATTCCGGAGCTACTGGAAACTTTTGCGACTTAAAATTTGCAACCAAGGTAGGGTTACGAGCAATATTGAAATCTAGGAGCGAACCCGTCCGGGCAGTGGACGGAACGAATCTTTCCTCCGGACCCATAGTGAGCCATACAGAGCAAGTACAGCTGATTTCCAGTGATGGACACCAAGAAGTGATCCAATTCAATTTAATTGACGCACCCCAGTTTCAACTCATCTTAGGCCTACCCTGGCTTACTGAACCCAACCCAACAATTAATTGGAGCTCCAGGACAATAGTAATGGATTCAGAGTATTGTAAGAAGAATTGTTTTGAAGCAAAAGAAAAAACCAATGGGTGTAATCCAGCTCATTCTTTGTGTATGACTGCAGAATCTGTTTGCGTCATCAATTCTCAAGAAATTCCACAAGAGTATCGAGATTTTGAGGATGTGTTCAATGAAACGGAAGCAGAACAATTGCCACCACATCGGGTGTATGATTGTAAGATAGACCTGGAACCGGGCTCCAATCTGCCTTGCAGTCGAGTTTATGCCTTAACAGAAAAAGAACATCGTCATTTAAAAGAATACTTAGACAAATATCTGGCAAATGGTTTCATCAGACCATCGCAATCTCCAGTGTCTTCGCCTCTATTCTTCGTGCCGAAGAAGGAAGGTGATTTGAGAACTTGTATCGATTATCGCGCAATTACCATAATCACCAAGAAAAATCGGTACCCGCTTCCACTTATTTCCGTCCTTTTGGATCAGGTGAAAGGAGCACAGATATATACAAAACTCGACCTTAGAGGGGCTTACCATCTTGTCCGAATGCGAGAAGGAGATGAATGGAAGACAGCTTTCAGAACAAGATTTGGGCTATTTGAATACCAAGTTATGCCGTATGGTCTCTGCAACGCTCCGGCAGCTTTCCAACATTTTATTAATGACATCCTCCATGAATACATTGATCAGTGTGCAATAGTCTACATTGAGATATTCTGATTTATTCATCCGACAAGAATAAGCATCGAGGAGAAGTGAGAGGCGTTTTACAGAAGCTCCGAGAAAATAAGCTGTTTGTGAAACTAGAAAAATGTGTGTTCAACGTTTCCCAGGTGGAGTTTTTGGGCTTTGTCCTTTCACCAACCGGAATAAACATGGACGAACGGAAAATCAAGGCAGTGGTCGACTGGAAGTCCCCCGAAAGCGTTAAGGAGGTTCAGAGCTTTATAGGGTTCGCAAATTTCTACAGAAGGTTCATAAGTGAATTCTCACGGAAAATACTTCCTCTAACAAAACTACTCAGGAAGGGAGTTCGCTTTGATTGGACAGAAGAAACCGAAGAAGCTTTTAAATCTCTGAAGAAAGACTTTACCACTGCTCCAATACCTTTACATGCAGATCCTTCGGAACCATTTTATGTTGAGACTGATGCCTCCGATTTAGCAGTTGGGGGAGTGCTATCACAACGACACAAGGAAACAGGTCAGCTACATCCAGTAGCTTACAGATCGAGAAAACTAACGCCAGCTGAAGTAAATTACACTATAACGGAAAAAGAGTTACTGGCCATTAAAGACGCCTTTAAAGAGTGGCGACACTACCTCATGGGAGCTCAGCATATCGTGACAGTTTTCACAGATCATCGAAATTTAAAATTTCTAAAATCAGCTAAGACACTAACACCAAGACAACTTAGATGGTTATTGTACTTTGCCGATTATGACTTTATAATCACCTACAGACCTGGGGCACAGAATGGGAAAGCAGATGCCTTGTCTAGACTAGGAACCAATAACCAAAAAAGTAACACGGAAAATCAAGCCATAATTCCAAGTACCAGAATCATTGGCGCCACCACCTCAACTGACCTGAAGAAACAAATAATCGAACTCATGAATCCAGAAGAAATGCAAGGTTGGGCCGAAGAGAGCGCTGGAAGAGAAATCCAACATCAGTTGCCATATTTTAAAGGAGCCTTGTATTTGCCTACCAAAGAGTTACAAGATCAAGCGCTGTACGAGTGCCATGATGCTCTTTTAGCTGGGCACAAAGGAGAAGCTAAAACCGAAGAATTAATTAAAAGACTTTATTGGTGGCCTCAAATGACCAGGGACGTGGAGCAGTATGTCAAGACCTGTGAAATCTGTGCTCAGGGAAAATCAGAACGGCAGGCTCCTAAGGGATTGTTACAACCTTTGCCTACACCACCCTTTCCATGGCATACAGTTACGTTAGACCTCATTGTAGATTTACCCCTTAGTCAAGGTTACAACACCATCCTAGTGGTGGTGGACACATTTTCTAAAATGGCACATTTTAGGGCTCTAAAAGGGGTTCCCACAGCTAAGCAACTTGCCAGACACTTCAGTACACAAATTGTGAAGATTCACGGAATTCCGAAGATTGTCATTTCAGATAGGGGTACACAGTTCGTATCCCATTTTTGGAAGGCTTTTCTGGAAGGTCTGGGAATCGAAGCCAGGTATTCAACCAGTTATCACCCAGAGACAGATGGGCAAACAGAGAGGGTGAACCAAGAATTAGAGCAGTACCTAAGGTTGTATCTTTTGAAACAAGATGGAGAGTGGGCAGATTATTTATGGGCAGCTGAGTTTGCACACAACAATGCCAGGAATGTTTCCACAGGCTATTCCCCATTTTACTTGAACTATGGCCGACACCCAAATTTCACCATAGGGCAGACTGATGTTCTAGTCCCAGCAGTGAAAGACCTAGTATCTCATTTGAAACAAGTCCATCAGACGGTCATACAAAACTTAGAACAGGCTAAGAAAAAATACAAGACCTATGCAGATAAAAAAAGAAGAGAGGGTCCTCCCTTAGAGGCAGGAGATTGTGTTTGGCTAAGTACAAAGAACCTAAGGTTAAAAGGTAACACGAAATTTCAACCAAGATTTATAGGGCCCTATCGAATAGAAGAAAAGATGTCTCCGGTTACCTATCGGTTAAAACTACCCACCAAATTGAAGGTTCATCCAGTGTTTCACGTATCATTGTTGAAAAAGGCACCACTAGAACTGCGAAAAAACTTGCCTCCGAAACCCATTCCATTAGAATCTGGAACAGAATTTGAAGTCAAGGAGATTTTAGACTCGAAGGAGGTACAGGGCAAATTGTACTACTTAGTGGACTGGAAGGGCTATGGGCCAGAGGAGCGATCTTGGGAATTGGAGTCCGATGTGCATGCTCCGAGATTGGTAAAGTCCTTTCATCAAAGATTTCCTACAAAGCCACGATTGAGAGGACCTCCTTTGTTGGGGGTACTGTCAGGGCTCCTAGGGGCGCTTGGACAATAGCGGGTACAGTGTTGGGCAGAAGTTATGGGTCAGGAAGAAGAATGCGGGCCAGAGGCAATGGCTGGACCAGGCTGAATTAGAAATGGAATCGAAGAAAGGCCGCCGCTTTCTAGTCATCGCAGCGGTCTAGTTTATTTATTCCCCACAGGTGTTCAGAGGCAGCTTGAGGCGCGCGCCCTGGAACCAACGCGCACTTCACTGAGGAAGTTTCAGAGCACGCAGGTTAATTCTTAGGCTCCTCAGATTTAGTCAGAGAGCAACCTCGTCGGGTTTCGCCCGGTTTTCTCGTCCACTACCTCCGTCGGAAGTAGTCAGAAGCAGTCTAAGTTCGCAGCAAGGTTGAGAAGGAGAAGTTTGCTGAGGTAACAGTTTGTGGCGCCTCTTCCCAATTTCTCGGCTTCAGCAGGTGAAAGCAACTCGTCGATGGATACCTAGCGCTACCTGAACCTGAAGGGAGAAAGAAGTCATAAGCTAAGTCACAAAGAAAATTATAGAATTACTCTGAATGAACTGTAAAATAAAATGTTGTATATAGTTAGAAACAAGACAGTACTTACCAGAAATAATCTAGATTAACGGCAATATCCTGCTAAGAAGGAAAAGGTCGTCAAAAGGGAATTCCAGAACAGTTAAGAAAAGTCGTTAGAAAGTAGATACTATTAAGAAGAGTCCTTACAAAGATAAAGGCATACACACTCAAGTAAGTGAATTAGATTACCTAAAGTATAAGAGAGTTTCAAGGGGTAAATAGAAGATAAATACATTAAGTGATATCTTGTTGACAGGTAATTCCAGAGGTGCCTTTTCAAGAAAAAGAAAGAACAGAAAGAGAGATAGTAACAAGAATAATAGAAGAGGGGCACAGTGTTTGGAGCTAAGGGTAGGTAAAGAACAAGGGAGCGGAATAGAATATAGAATTCAGCTAAGTGTAAGAAATTATAACTTAATGCTTGTTTTTTTAGATTCTCTCAGTTGACACGCAGTCTGCAGATAGAATGAAGAAGTAGACGAAAGAGAGAAGACAAGCTTCAGGACCAGTCTCTTCTTGTTTGTTGTTTTATCCACTCCCCCTTCCCCCTTGGGGGTAGATTTGTGGGTCTAGAAATAAAACTGGACCGCAGAAATATCCTTGAAGGGGAGTTGGGAATCAGCGTCTCTGTTCCTGTGCAAGATTACTGAAAGAATACTCTTGAACCCTTGACACTCTCGTACCTTTCAGATATCATCACAGACATCTGAAAGAAGTGGACGGTCAGAGAACAAAGAAGAACACGTAAAGTCCAAAGACGATCAACACGTTCAGAAAAACAAACTAAAACCTCAATTCTCCAAGAAGAAAGTAGCAGGTCTGAAGATCAGACATGCCGAGGATTCTGAGAACACAACTCAAGAACGGAGAATGGGCTCAGACAATGATGGACAGCGCAGCAGAAGTTACAGTAGCTCACCAGAACCTGAAAGGGCTTCTGGAGACAGTGGACTTGAATGAGAACATTCAAGTTGAAACTGCAGATACCAGGGTTAGTTCTCCACATAAGTTATATGAAATAACACTCCGAATGGAGGGAGACATACCAAGAAAAGGGAAAGCACTCTTTTGGGAGCGACTTTCAAAGGGTTATGATATACTTCTAGCAGAACAAGACTGGCCACCAGAATTTGTCAGGTAGTGCACACATGGCGAAGACATCATTATGCCAGCCTTCTCCAACAATGTTCCAGTACACTTAAAATATACTTATGCCAGGAAATGGGCAGTGGCCCAAGCCCCAGCATTATATAAGAAGAATCATGTAGGATGGGATGAGGACTCACCTCACCACAAAATCCAGTTAAATAATCAACCAATTGCACAAAGGCAGTACCTGGTTAAGCAAGAAGCTAAATAACAAGTCAGGGAGATCTTAGATCAACTTGAATACCAAGGGGTGATTGAAACATGCACCTCATCAATTAACAATCCTTTGTTTCCTGTCTCCAAACCAGACAATACATATCGTCTAGTTTTGGATTACAGACACCTAAACTCTTGTTGTAAAACATTTGCAGTGAAAAATGCACACAGTAGAGCATTAATGAATAACATTGTGCGTAAAAAATACAAAACCACATTAGACATTTCTAATGGTTTCTTTTGTCAAAATATTGCACCTGAAAGTAGATATTTGACCGCTTTCTCAATAATGGGGACTCAGCGTCAATGTTGTCGACTCCCACAGGGTTCAAAAACAGCCCGGGGATATTCTCAGCAAGAGTAAGAGAGTTACTACATATTTATGATGACGAGGCATTGTCACATGTCGATGATATATATCTGACAGACGATAACCTGGAAAGAGACTTGAACAGGGTGAACACCATTATATTGGGCTTCGCCTCTGAGGGTTACAAATTCAAATTTAAAAAGTCCAGAATTGCTCATCTCAACGTCCTTTTCCTAAGATATGAACTTTCAAGTGAAGGTAAAAGCCTGGCAGCCAACTTTTTAGAAAAGTGTGCTCTGCTCCAACCTCCAAAAACGCTGAAAAACTTACAGTCGATTCTAGGTTTCCTGAATTTTGGAAGAACACACATTCTAAAGTACGCAGAGAGGGTTAAACTTCTCTACGAATATATCAAACCTGATTTCAAAGCCACAACTAGGACACAAGAACACACAGAAATTCTGCGTTCACTTCAAACAGACAAGTTAGCAACTAAACACTTGTAAACACGCGTAAATGTACGCAACTTAGTGATCTGAATCATTCCGGGTCAATGCGGATTCACCTACTTAACTTTTAACGAAGGTGAAAAAGTACCAATTGCATACAAATCACACTTGTATACACAAGCAGAAATGAAATTCACTTCTACAGAAAATATTATGACAGCAGTTCAAACCGCTGTAGCAAAAGAAAGAGCCCTAGCACAGGGGAAACGCATTATGGCCGTGACTCCTGTACCAGCCTTAGAGGCAGTTACTAAAGCTAGCATTCCGAATGCAAAAGCTTTACATCCAAGATGGATACAATGGGTTAATTCTCTTGCTGCAACTGATGTTGAATATGTTTTTGATACCTATTTAAAAACACAAGCATTCCTGCAGCACGAATATGAATGTCCTCTGCCTACTGAAATTCTCCCTCTTGATCAGTACGAATTTATAATTTATACTGACGGATCTGCACAACCCGCTACGGAGAGTAAACAAGCTTTCAGTGCAGCATGCGCGATCGTTAGAGGTCGTATGCGCGATGGCAAATTCAGACTAATGGTCACAAAAACGCAATCTCTAGGAGATTGTACAGCTCAGCGAGCTGAACTACAAGCATTTAAAATGGCACTTAAAAATACGGATCGCAAATTCCCCACACTCATAGTGTGCGATTCTTTTTACTGTGTTTAATCTTACAATGAATATTTACAGAATTGGCTTCAAAATGGGTTCAAAGGTGCAAAAGGTGGCCCAATCAAGCATCAAACGCTTTGGGAACAAGTAGTTCAGTTGCGCAATGGACTACAAAACACTCACATGATACACATGCGGAGTCATCAACGTGATGGCGTTCACGTTGAAGGGAATTCATTGGCTGATGCAGCCGCGAAAGGGGCTGTGCAAACAGCTTCCATAGATGGAATCACTTGCTCAAAAATGAAAATAGACAGTGAAATAATACTGGCTGTCAATGCTTCAAGCAAAGGCAGCGGTGCAGTGTTACTTAAAAGGTTTCCACACAAATACTCATATATAATTGATGCGAACAGCGTTCCGTTTGCTTGAATCCCTGGAGTGGGGGATAGGGTAATACCAAACATGGAACGAAGAGCAGCTTTGATTTACAAAGCACATCTGGGAGAGAGTCTGACACATCAGGGTATCTTTCAAACAATTTTAAAAGAGATGTACTGGTGGCCAGGAATGAATACACTGATTCACACTTTTATCAATGAATGCATAGACTGCAATAGAGACCGCAGTACAGAACGCCACCAGGCACCTGTCTACAACGTAGCGAGCCCAGTACAGACACCATTGTTAGATAGCATTAGACTATCTACATGCAGCCATCCCTGTGGACAAATGCAGTCCCACAAACACTAAATCAAGGTTCCTTTGGATGTGGCCTCAGCGCTCAGCTGACCCTAGAACTGTTATAAAAGATTTGCGAGTCTTTATCGGCACATACGCAATTGGCACACTACATTCTGGCCAGGGCCCTGCGTTTAGCTCTCGAGCTTACAAAGAAGCCATGGCCAGTTTGTGTGTAGCATTGCGGTATTCTTCTCCATTCCATCCTGAGGGAAATTCTGTTGTGGAAAGAAAAAAACAGTACAAAAACGCAGTCTATACCAGGTAGGGTATTAGGTTCGGGTGATGGGAGGGTCAAACATCTTTATGGCGTCCAACGCTCATTAAACAACTTGCCAAGAAGTTTTCTAGGGGGTGTCACTCCATATGAAGTTCTATTTGGAACTAGAATGTTGGTACCAGACCTTGATATGCAAGGCACAGTGATGGAAAATAATACATTTGATATCACAGATCGTTTGGCTGTTTTACAGGACTTAAATGAACTAAGAACGAAACAAAGCAATGTGCTCCTGAAGCCAAACATCACTGGGGAAAAAACGTCTGTCCCTGCAAGGCCTGTCTGGATCCCAAAGCTTGGTGATCTAGTCAGAGAAAAGATCGCAGACAAGAAGGAATTTGGGCATTCTTACAGACAACCAGTACCTGTCCTAGCAATCCACGGATCAAGAACAGTACTTTTGCGGCCCCTTGCTGGTAAAAAGGAGAAAAGATTTGTGTCCATCGACCTGATCAAACCACACCATGTGGCTGATACTAAACAGTAGGCCAAGTGGATTCCGACAATGTAGCAGACGCACTCCGCTAGCTACAATCCAAGAGGTTCAAACTGAGAGACTCATCCCCTTTCAAGATTCTACAGTGAGAAATGAAGGACTAAGCAACAAAGCTATGGAACCCATCCCTCTTGAGACCCAAATAACAGTTTGTCCCGATACACCTGTCTACAACGAAGTAACAAGTGATCGACTGGTTCCAGCAATTTCAACGAATCCTGATGCAATTCAAACCATTGACAGAACTGCCTCTGGCTATTTCATTAACTTTGATACGTTTTCTGAGGATCCCGGCGAAACTGAAATGATGCCAGCACAAAGACTTTTCAAAGAACAAGCAACAGACTTTTTTCATCTCCGTAAAAAGACTTATCTGGTTTCACCATGGATTGAACTATGGACTGTTTTGGGAATATTCTTCTTTCTACTTTGGTTAGCTCTGGTAATAACTCTGGGTATGCTGATAAATGGAAGATATATTCAAATGGACACAGCAAGTAAAAGAGTGATCTTTCTTCTCCAGCCACACAAATCATCCCATCGTGAAGCAAGAGACTTGTCAGCAGTGGACATCACAGCCGTTCCTATACCAGATGGTATAGTTTGGGACAAAACTGAATATGATATTTTTGGCCCTTCTGAGCTTTTGAAAATTTCACATTTATTTAAGATTTCATTGAGTGACTTTATTACCTCTAGTACCTTTTCTGATGATTGGGACTTCGAGACTGTTAATAACATGATGTCTGATCTAGAAATGTCTGCAGTATTCACAAATCATGAATATATAGAGGGTTCATCAGACTATGAACACATGTATTGTTATAACCACTATGGTCATCATTTCTTGCATAAAACTGCATCACCTAGATACGTATTATTGTGTAAACAATAGCAACATTATCCGACACCTCCAAAGGGTAGTTCGAAAATTTTTGCCATTAAATTTCCATATTTTTCAGGCTACAATTTGTCTAATTCAGAAACGTTTTACTGAAATTTTTTTAACAAGACAGGACCGAAAAATGTGTTAACCAATACAAAACAGATTTATTCTTCAGACTTTATTGCCCAACTGTCTAGACAGGGTTTCGACTTTTGGAAAGACAACATTGAGACAAAATCTGTCTGGGGTACAAAAGATTGGCAAGTACAGGGGGTAGAAGCTTTGTTTAGAGCCTGTATCATCCCTGAGCAAATTATGTTTTTGAATGACACTGTTCAGCAAATGTCTTGCCTTGGGTTAGCTAAGATCAAAGGCATGAACACACCGACCATACCTATACCTGCAAGTAATAGCACTACACGGGGGGAGGTCAACGTACATAATATTTTGCATCACAACAGATCAGATCCAGAAAGGAAAAAATGGTTGCTCTGGCCCACAGACACAAATAACTGTCAAGATCGATTCCTGAACAAAACACAGGGTTTCACTATCAATAGGCCAGACCCACGCTATGTTCAGAGACTGCATCCAGGGGTAATAATAACATACAGTGTGGGGAAACTTTGCCTTGATTGGCTACAGAAAGCTACACTGAGGGATGTAAAACAACACTTAACTTTACTTCAAGATGGCGCAGACCTTAGGGAATTCTTGGTAGGACCAAGAAAATTGCGGTTAAAATCGTTTCATATATGCCGGTATCTACACTGCTTATAATGAAGCATGGAAGGTTACCCAAGCAGAGACTGCAGAACGAATATGAGAAATTGATCGTATTCATTTAGAGAAGACTCTTTCTGTAGTAGACAATGGGTTAACAACTCTGTCGTACAGAATATATTCATTGGACAGCATTGTGTCTTCTGTCATAGACATCATGGAACAAGACTTGGTCACATTGCAACATGGTCAGTCTCAGCTACGTTCTATCATGCTATTGGGCTGGACGCTACAAAACTTGCGTGCAGGCTATGTGCCTTGGCGTGTAATCAACACTACGTCACTGTTTTCAGAATTCAATCTCACTGATAAACAGATCAAACTGGCACAAAGGGGAGCAGACTACACTGTGCTGAGCATTGAATAATTGGAAAAATTACCATCCACAGTGGCAGAAAAACCATCTACTGAATGGCTCATACATGGTAAAATGACTCTGCCTGTTACAATTTCCATTTTCAGTATTGCCTAAAGCATATACCAGTAGGCAAATATGAAAGGTTGGGTAAAGGATACATCAAGACATCCTGGGATTTACCTTACACACATAGATGTTGGAGTGGGGAACGTGAAGTGTTTCTTAGCGGTGAAAACTGTGAACACGCACCAAGCGGTTCTCTCCTTTGTCAGGGTATTAACTTACACGGGGCCTGTGATGGTTCCACTACAAACTTATACTGTCACCTGCAAGGTTCACCGGCTGCAGTGATTAATCCAATTTTTGGCCAATTTTCTAATGGGAGTTACATTATGTTGAATGATCACAGCTGCTGTGGCATGTTGCCAGGTATTCCATATCAAGTTACTGTTACATCCAGGGTCACTTGCTGTATGCAAGTCTTGTTTCCACAAATAGACACAGTCAGGGAGTCACCTTTATGGCCTTCACTGAACATCTCTTCTATACGAATTGATACTCTAAGCAGAATGAAAGCCATTCTTTTACAGAAAACAGTGCCACTGACCTCGGCCAGAGAAACCTATGATCTACAAGTCGCAAGGACTTCTGCCGAGATACATACATTTTTGTATACAAACTGCCCTGTACATTTCTCAAAAATGTTTGGTCGTATCTTAAACATGTCTTATACGAGTGGTATTATACATGTATTTAAGAATGTATGTGCAGGACTGTTAGCACCTTTTCAAGCCGTCCTCGGCATATTTCGAAACTTCGTGCACTCTGTGTTTGGCGGACTGCCGCTCCTTTTAGCACTCATTGCAGGGATCCTATTTTTGCTCCTAATCCTATGATATGGCAAGCCAAATCACCAGTGACACCCAATTCACCATGGAGAGAGCTCTATTGGAGATGAAGTGTCGTGAGCACATCATCCAAATTTTGGGTTTAACTCGTCTATGAGAATTAAACACCACATGGTTTCTGTCATTCAGACCAATCTGGCAAGATTGCATCTTACCTGTTCTACGCTGCCTGCTCTGCCGTGAAGAATACATGCTAGACATCTGTCTAACGCTCCCATCAGTCATGCCTATGGATATCGATACTCTGTTGGACCTGGTAACGGCCCATGCTCTGTGTAGTCCCCAGCGGCTATCAATCCTGATGACGGCATTCATTGAGATCTCACAGACGTAAATTGCTGCTGCTGAGGTACGAGAAGAAACATCAGGCACGCAGGTAACATTCGATTTGAACATTGCTGATGCAACCAATGCTGAAGACGATAGTTCACATCTATGTGCAGTTAATCTTCCATACAAGGTATTACAACTTTCACCTACAACGGTAGATGACTTTTTGTCTACAGGATTAGAAGATTTCATGTTTTCTCCAGACCCACACACTGACATTTGATTCAGGCACACAGTGTTCTGATGAGACTCTGAATTTGGCCTCCATTCTTTTCAGACAAGGGACTAACTTTGGAACATTTTTCCTATGATTAATGTTTTTCCCCAAATTTGTATTTTTTCATTTTTTGGCACAGTAATCTGCTTATAGTAGAACTATTCATAGAGAACAGAATTCTTTGAAAATCTTCCAGGGACATTATGCCACCTTGTCACATTAAAAATTGATTTGTGTTAACCTGATATGAAATGGTTTCGGCCCCTTTTCTTCTGTATTAACGAGCCATTTCATCGTGTGTATATATTTCTGGTTCATTCTTTTTAGCATTTCCAATGCACACATATGCTTAGAATGAAATATTGCTTTTTATATGTACAGCACCTTATGCATATCAATGGTTTTGTAATGCATTTTTAGGACATATGTTTTTATATATGTTTTAGCATGTTTTAGCTAATCATGCTATACTCTCTTTTAGATATGTTTAGTATGTTTGAGATGTAGAAGTTTAATACGAAACTGAAGTGGGTGTTGTGTGTAGATTTAGATTCCGTATAGAGGTTTCCCGATTTATGCCCTTATATAGGTACAGTTCATATTGCCCTTATTTAGGCATAGAAAATCCAACCCTTATTTAGGCATTGTCCATGCTAACCAAATACAGGCATGGTCTCGTACATCCGTCAATCCACGTCACAACGAGTTCTTGGAAAACCAGACTCTTAAGCCTTTAGGAATTTCCCTTGATTGGATATTGATTTCTCCAAGAACTCATTTATTATGCATGAACATCTATCCTTAGGGATTCATTCATGAAGTACCGATGCCCGACTTTTACATCAATACAGGCATTCCTAAACACCTTCAAGGTATAAATATACCTGCACTTACCCTGGCAAACCATGGTTCCAGTACGGTCCAGTTTGACTGCCTACTTGCGGATCGCCGCGACAAGTTCGGAAGGAGATCGAGTTCCCGCCTGATGCACTGACCAGACGCTATCATCCTCCTCGCAGAGAATCCAGCTCCAGTGTTTCTGACTTCCCTTGCCTGGTGTTAGATATCGAGTCCCGGAAAGAGATTCCAACCTCACACATTCTAAGGTATGGAGCAGACTAGAACTTAGAGAAACTTTTGGCAACTCTTGGCAAAACTAAAACTATACCTAGCTATACTTTAGAAAAGAGCACCTACTTCTTACCTCATACTACACTTAGGTTAGGTACACTCGGGTAGAACTATTTAGAAGCATCAGATGAGTATTCACATTTTAGCCTGTGTTATTTATGTATGTATTTTATGAATCTATGTCACAGCTACAAACCATGCTATTGCAGTATTATTTTATCTTACTGCTAACCCTGTACGTATTGTACTTCGCATCCTGTCTTACGATTGTAGCAGTTCATATCTCTTGCATGAGAAATAAGTCTGTGCAATAAACCCCTTTTTATTGAAATGCCCGTCTCTCTATTTCTGTGCAACTCTGTAGAAACGAAGCATGAACGACTGACTGAGTGAAACTGTTATCTATTGTTTCCATGGTTCTGAGATTGTTCCGACTCTAAGGGAAACAAAGTTATTATGTTTATGCGGTTGTCAGAAACTAATCCCTTTATGTTTATTCGAGAAGTTTCCAGTGACCTCTGAGTTAGCTGGCACAGACAAGTAATTAAGTTTAATGTACTCGATAGAGACATACTGACCTCCTATGTCAAAACTATAGTGTATATTATTCCAATGCGCAGAGCCTATCAGGGATATAGGAACTACACTACACCTCGTGCTTGTCTAGGATTAAACCTAACCTGCAATCTCAGCTTGGTATTATTCTATCCCCCACTATGAGAATGAGCACTTAACTGGTAGGAGTACTGTGCTGGAAAATCTTTTGGCAAGTGGACGTCTTCACATGCAGTGTTGACAGCCATCATAATGTCTCTTTCTATCCTTGTATTGGAAATGAGTAATTGCAGTGACAGCAGCAGTTTGCACTGTTGCTTTTGCAGCGTCATCAGCCATTGAATTCCCTGCAACATGTATTCCTACATGTCAATGACTCAAGGTGTAATTCACATAAGTCTGTGGCAAGTATTCTTTCAGCTAAGCCCCCTGTCCCCAAAGTGCTTTGTGCTTTATGGTGCACTGATTGGAATCTCTGAATCCATTCTGGCTCAAGTAATGTAGATACTCATTGTAAGACAGGACACAATAATAAAAATCGCACACTACAAGTGGGGGGAATTCAGGATTCATATTTTCAAGTGTCAGAATTAGAGCTTTTTGTTCTGCCAGCTGTGCTATGCAATCACCTAGTGACTGAGTGTAGGTATTTTCAGGTTGGAATTCACCATCCTGCATTCTACCCTTAATGGCTGCGCATGCAGCTGAGTATTGCTGTTTTGACCCTATGGCAGGCTGTGCAGAACCATCAGTATAGATAATGTAATCATACTGATCAAGAGGTAGGACTTCACTTGGCAGAGGATATTAATTTTCGTATTGCAGGTGTGCTTGTGTTTATAGTTTAGAGTCAAATATGTAGTCTACATCTGTTGCACTGAGAGAGTTGTCTCACTGTATTCATTGTGGATTTAATGCTTTTGCGTTTGAAGCATTGGCTTTTGTGACATCCTCTAAGGCCGGCACTGGAATCACAACAATTATTCATTTCTATTGAGCCAATTCTCTCTCTCTCACCACAACAGTCTGTATCGCTATCAGAATATTTTCTGTTATTAAAAAACGCATCAAGGCATTGGTGTCTAAATCAGATGTATTTGCTATTGGAACAGTGTCTCCATCTTTCAATATAACTTAGGTATATCCAGATGCACCCACTATGATAGGAATCACTAGGTTTGTGGTGTTGACACTTGTGTAGGTGTTTTGAAGATAGCATGTCAGCTTGTACTGAACGCAAAATCTGTTTGTGTTCAGTGGTCCAGTGTGTACTAGAAAAATCTTGACTAATCAAGTTGTAGAATGGTTTAACCCAATCTGTATAATCTGGAATGTGTGTTCTCCCAAAATTTAGGAATCCCAATATGGATTGAAGTTTCTTCAAAGTGTTTGGTGGTTGTAAAAGCGCACACTCTTTTAAGAAGTGTGTTGTAAGGCTTTTGCCTTCACTTAACAGCACGTACCCCAGAAACAGGACATTCAGATGAGCATTTTATTTATTTTTTAAAGTTGAATTTGTAGCCCATGCGATCAAATTTCAGAACTATGTCAAGTGTGTAGAAAAGTTTTCATCCAACAAATAAATGTCATTGATATAGTACAATGTCTGGTCATCAAATTCATGAAAAAGTTCAGCAACCTGGGCTGAAAACAACCCAGGGCTGTTCTTGTACACAATTGGGGTAAACTAGTTTTTGCTAACTGAGAGCTCTGAAGCTTATCAAACACCTGCTTTTAGGCACTATATTTTGGCAGAAAAATCTATTTGAGATATCTAGTGTTGTTTTGCTTTTGATTCGCAGTATATTGCTCATTAGTGCTGTGCACATTTTGTACTGTGCATGTTCGTGTAGCTGTGTTTAAATGTCTTTTATCTAATACTTGATGATATGAATGATCCGGTTTCATAACTTGAAACAAGGTATTATTCATAGGAGAGATGCATCTTTCTGTTACACATTGGTACTCAAGTGGTGTGAGAATCGCTCTAATTTGTTTTTAGCCTCATTTTTAATGGGGGTACTGTCTTTGAGGTTGTGAGGTCGACCTCACTGGTATTACATGATAAGGGGAACCATCATCCCACTGTACATGGTTGCAATATAATGCAGGAGCCAGCGCTAATGCCCACTCCTTTTCATATGAATGTTCAACTGATTCTGGGTCGAGGTCAGAATAAGCAACTAAAACTACAGTTTCTCCCTTAAGGCAGTCCATCACAAATTCAGCTGGCCAATCCTTTTCAGCCAAAAGAATATTGCAGCTTAATCACAAGTTCTCCCAAAAGAGAACCATAATGTTTCCAGGTACATCCCCATCCAATGAAATTTGCCTCTTATACAAATGATGCATGACACTCACCCTGGCATCCGGGGTTTGCATCTGGATATAATCATTCAATGCTACTCCCACCAGCAGACAATCTGCAAGGTTCCAGCAAACTATCCTGACTTCTGCCGCACTGTGCAGCATGGTCAGAGCCCAATACACGCTCAGAAGCAGCATCTTCAATATCCCTGGCATGCTTAACTTTCAGACCAGCTACCTTCTTCTTCATTAATTGAGGATTTGACTGTTTGGGTTTATCTTCCTTTTTTATTATGTAGCCAGAACAGCATTGTGAGTCATTCTTCAGTTTTATGTACTCCTCTGATTTGCGCTCTGACCATCCACCTCTCTCCGATCGTTTCTCAGACGTATCCTGAAATTAATGAGATTAACGTGTATCAGTAACCTGATACCTGTAAAGCGTTTTCGTTATTATCATGGTTACGCAGATTATAGCGCTTTTCAGTGGCCTCCTGTTGGGGAGATCCGCCCCATGACTTCATATATTCTGTAGGCTTCTTATTATCCCACTTCGTCTTAGAAGTTTCAGGTGGTTGCTTTGAGTTATCCTTTTCAGAATTACTCTTAATTTGTGTATTACCAGGTCTGGGTCCCACATTATCTCTACCCACTGTTGCATAGGTTTCTTCAATAGTTGTAGGTAATTTGTGCTCCTGTTCTCCTAGAGCCAAATCCCTAAGACGCTGGCATATAGCCAATGCTGCTGCTTCCCCTCTAATGTTACTCAACATAATGGTGGATACTGTGGCAAAATTGCACCCCAGTTTCATTGCCAAATCTAGGGCAGGGGTTGCCCCGCACTCATTTTGAATCTGTTTGAGCACCTCTGACAAAACAGTTAATTAAGGTGTACCATGAATTCTGATATATACTGCAGCAAAGATTTGCCCCAATTGGCACAGTTCTCTAGAGGGGGAACCATCCCCATTGGCAAGCATACTGTAAGAATTCTGCTTTTTTTCCTGGGGTCCCTGGAAACACTGCTTCAAGCTGATTTGTTTTTTGTACAATCCCAAATGGAATCTCCTCTGGTCTGTTGGGAATTTCACCCATAACATCATCAATCGTCTGTGGACTAATGCCTGGTGTAGCCAATTGTGGTTGTTCAGCTTGATCAGCACTCACAGGATTTATCGTCATTGTTCGCATGACAAATTGTGTCAGACTTCTATACATTCTTATTAGGCTAAGATGTCTACGTAATTGTGGTGCTGTCATAATAGCTATATTTGGATGTGGTGTGTAACCGGCTAAGACAGGCCATTTTGCTCCCTCATGCCTAAGAGGACCTAGTCTAACTTCTTCTATAGAGTGTAATAGGGTGCCTTCAAACCAATATTGATGTTCGTGCTATGTTAATGGTATTTCTAGAGCTTCATAAGCTGCATAGTTATTTCAAACATCAATTGCAGGGTAAGTGTTAAACAATCATGTGAGTTTGTTTGCTGCTGGGAATGTAACCCATGAATAGAATACCTCTGTCCTGAAGGCTTCGTGTGCCTCAACCACGAAGGTAACATCTCCACCTGCAACTGCAAGATCAAGATCATGTTGTAGCAGCTTCTGAGTAACTACATGACTGCAGTTCTCAGGTATGTTTGATGCTGCTGGTTCAGCCATAAGAATGTGTTTTACATTTAGAGAGGGTACTCCTATGGGGGGATCCTTTGTAAGGTTCAAGCTGGAACAACCTACAGCCAAAACATAGGGTTACCAACTTAGCTGAGGAGCATAACACCAAGGACGTCTCCTGTGAAAAGGTGAGTACAGGTCTTTGGGTATACATAAGAAAACTGCTCAGGCGATTCATTAAATAAGAGCCCAAGCTATAACGTTGGCGGCAAAATGTCAAACGGCTTGTACCTCATCGGTAAAATTGTGCGTTGTCGGATAACATAAACGTCAGGATTGTGCCAGACTGATTTGAGGCACACCCTCAGGATCGCTTGGCCTGTCTCCCTGCTAGCCCACAGTGCACCATCTGGACAGCTAACCTTACAGGGCACCAAATGTGTGTGCAACCTCAGAACATGACTACCCAGATCCCCCAAGGGAATCATGGTTGCAGATCTAGAACCCTTTTGTATAGACTCTTCTGTTTACTCAAAGAAATATACAAGAAATACTCAGCAAGGCATTTCAATATTTATTGAAGCATTGTGATTCTTGTATGAAATATGTGCAGCAGAATGAAACAGATTAGAGGAATTAGTGTTACAAGAATAATGAAAAAGATTAATATTTCCATCATTGTGCTAAGACAGTGTGAATATATGTGAGCATATAAGTACTGTGTACAATGTAGTCCTACCTAGCCCTCCCTAGCCTAGTCTTGCCTACCGTGAGTAATCTGTCAAATTCATGCCAGGGTGGTCTAACTCACCATTACCTGTGGGTATGTGTTATAAAGCTGCCCGTCTCTGTGTGAAGCTGGACATCCCTCATGTTGGTACAAAGGAATCAGCTCAGCTGAAATTCTGACATGCAGTGACCTTGCATTGTCAGCTGAGTGTTCCTTTATATATAACAATAACACCCATGTGTTTCAACCCCTGTTAGGCCGCAATTGTTTATTCTAGTTAGACGGCGTTTGTGAGAAGTTGGCCTGATATATGCTGTCCACTAGTTCTAATAGGCACCTTGTATCAGTCCAAACAACCCCTTATGGTGAATTGGTTAAAGATAACCTTTATTGAAACTATCCTAGTGGTACCTATGGAGAGCAGCCATCAGGCTAAGTCTTGAAGGAATGTAAAGCAGCTGATTTTACCAGTCTATAATCTCTTGAATGATCAAATGAAAGGATAACCACACCAGGTATATATTCAAAATATATGTATTTAGGATAAAACACACCCCTCTAGTCTCTTTATGAGACTGGAGTTCTAAGTACTTAATTTACAAGTTAGCAATCAACAGTAATAGAACAAATACACGTTTGGGCCCTAGGGGTGTACCAAACCATATACCAAAAAAGTGGTATGAGAACCACAACTGAACTAGACACAAGCCCTAGAGCCTGTAGAACCACTGGGACCCCAAGGAACCACCCAAGGTAGTGACACAGGGGACCCATGGGGGCCGTGTACAGTGTGTAAACACAACCGCGGGCTCCCGTTAGCTTCTATAGGCAATGTCGCGGTTGGAAATTTAAAGATTAGGGACACTTAGAATCGAGTCAGAACCAAACCCTTTTGGACTTAAGAAGTTCTAGGGCTAGCACCCACGGGAGCACTGGAGTACTTGAGTTACCTCGCCCAGGGAAACCGGGTACATAGGTGTCTTTTGGTGTCGGGTCGCGTCGTCGATTACAATAGAAGCTGGCGAAGAACTGCTGCTGCCGTGAAGAGGAGAAGTGTCCGAACAGATCCAAGTCTGGATCTAGGATGGATGGAACCTGAAAGCAGAGGGGACAGAGTCTGGGTTACTAGCCAGTGACCGAGGGTAGGATGGAGCAATGCCCACAGATGTCGGGTGCTTCAGGTGAGTTGATGGGTGTCTTGACTCTTCGGCCATGAGGTCCAGAAGGCTCCGATGACAACCAGGAGCTGGATTCGAGCTGTTCCACAAAGTCTGTCGAGTGCTGCGGTGTCGGCGACCAGATTGGACCTAAAAAGCCTTGGCAACGGCAAGTCACTGGAATTCAGAGAAAGGACTGCGGTGCAAACCAGCAAGATCTGAGGGACTCACCCAGCGAGGGTAAGTCAGGGAACGTCTGGAGCAACCAGGAAAGCCCAATTAGAAAAGGATTTGCGTTAGTGGGGACCTACTACCCAACGGGCTAGTGATCGCGAAGGAGCCTCAAGCGGTCACACTTGAAACTGGCCCACGGGTCACTCGTGGAGTGGAGGCCAGCGATCTTTGGTGCAGGAGGTGCTCAAGGCTGGGGCTACTCGGAGCCCAAAGCACAACTTTGAGGAGGACCAGGAAGATAGGGTTGCTGCAAAGGTTCACGGTGTCCAGGGGTCAAGGTTCCACATCACCCACGATAGACATGGGCCTCAGCTTTGCTGTGGACTCAGGGTAGCCTCGGGGAAATCTGTAAATCCACCTCTAGTGATGCAAAGACTTTGGCGTCTGGCAGGAGCTTCAGCGATGCAGACCAGTCAGTTGCTTCTTTGGTGCCTGCCAAGCGGGGGAGTCACTCCTAGACCCCAAGGGAGATTTATTCCGTCTTCTAGTCGAAATAGAAAGTCAAAGGTCCAGGATATATGTTGCAGAGTTTTGTCCAGGGTACTCTAAAGTCTCAAAGACTGGGTTCCCATACTTATACTAAGTTTGAGGGTTGGACATACTCTAGGGACCCACCTATGGGAGGGTTTGGAAAGAGGGGTGGTAACACCAATTTCCTTTGTCCAGTTTCGCACCAGAGCAGGGGCGGGTAGCCCCTGCAACCGGTTTGAACTGGACTATGCACAGGGACACCAAATGTGCCCCCATTGCAGGACTTCAAAGCACCAGAGAGTGCTCCCGCCCAGCCCCAAAACACAACTGCCTGTCTGGGGAGGAGGTTACACCTCCCTGGGACAGGAAACCTATTGTCCAGGCCTCCCCTGCCGGAGTTTCAGTCAGCAGCAGGAGGCCAGACCTGTGTCTGTGGTAGAGGCATCCATTTTGTGATGCCAGGGCTCAAGAAAGTCCTACCGGGTTAGACCAGTGTGAACATGTCTCTCCCTCTGGAAGGGTGGAATGCTACCCCGCCACCAGAACTGGTGGAGGGTAGTATTCCAAAGTGTTTGACACCAAACACAACATGTTTCCGTGCAGCCATCCCAAAGTTAGCATTTACTGCGAGGTTATAATGCACTTAAGAGTATATGGTCATGCTGCACCACAAACAGCATCAGAGGAGGTACTCCGAACTCTGCAGAGGGGCTCTGCTCATGCAGGGGTACCCTCTCACATAAAAACCAAGCACGTATAGCTTTTATATGTGTGTGCAAAGATAGTGATATAGGTAGTCTATACCACTGTAAGGGGTGCAAGCACACCCTTACCCAGGCTGCAGTAGCAGACCTGTGGTGCCATTTTGGAGTGCTTCCCAGGGGTGGCATAATACATGCTTCAGCCCCTGGTAGGCCTCTGAGGTACCTATGCCCTAGGTACATAGTATACCATATACTAGGGGCTTATAAGGCACTCCAGAATCCAATTAGATATGTACCTAATGTACATGCAAACTATTTTAGAGAGGAAGCAGCTAGGCTGTAGTCCTGATTAGCAGGGCCACAGCCAGACAAAGGTAAAAAAACAGTGAAACTCCAGCAAAAAGTGGGGGTACCCATGTGAAGCAGATCCTACTCTCCTACAACGTTGTCGCCTACAGGACAATAACATAAATAACATATGCGCAATTAACTTTCTCCCATGTACTGAATGCTCAAGGTGTCACGATAAAGTGCCTACTAAGTGAAAATGTAAGCAGTGCAGATTCAGAGAATGTTATCCTGCATGGTCATGCATGCAAATGTATGTGAAAAGTCACCTTGTGTAAAAGAGATGGAAACTTAAGAAAGTGAGCATGGAAATGGCAGTGTTTGTAACCGGGCCAATCCTGACCACGTGGCAATATCATTTACAAAAATGTTGTCTCATTAAGTGAAAATTTTCTATTAATTCCTATGGAAAGGTATTTTCGTTAATGATATTTAGGACACTAAATAGTTGTCCAAAGATATTTAGGCCACAATATTGTGGCACCATACCAATTGAATGATTTTACCTTCCTACATGATGTGCTAAGACAGTAACATTTAGACCTTCAATCAGGTCATAGTTATAATTGAATATTCTAATAACATAGGACAACTCTCTGCAGCACTTTGAAACAGATAATCCATGCCTCTATGAGCTTTTATACAGTCTTCTTTGTTCAATACTATTGACCATGATATTCTCTTAAAACTACTAGGTGAGTGAATGGGCTTTGACTGAGTAGTTCTGAAACAGATTGAATCATATCTCAAACCCAGAACCCACTCTCCAAAACTATACCAATCCCTTTAGTTGAGCCACTTGACTTTTTTCCCGGCACATCTAGGCCTAAATCTGCATGTTGAACCTTTAGGGTAACAATAATTTGGAATCTCCATTGATAAATATATTGAAGGCCTTCCAATCTACCAAAAAATGGATTGCACCAATAACCTTTACTCCTTGACGACCTGCATCCTTGAGACTCATTGTTGGAATTGATAAATGAAGCTGAATCTGAATACACAAACTCAGTGCGCTAATTCACTTCTTATTATTGTAAACCTGCCATAAAAAGCTTGACTAGAAAATTATCGGGATCATATCTCAGACCCTTCTAATGTCAAAACAGTACCCTTTGACATTGTCAAAGACCTTACTAATACCCATAGTAACTCTGCCCTTTTCCTGAATGTAATAGTCTCTGTACTGACCTCCATGAGTTCTTTTAATCCAAAATTGAACAAATGATTCCTCCATTTTCCACCTCATTCTTCCCCAAAGTGACTTTGTTGGGTTTGAACTTAATTCTCCTACCACATTGGAGACTTTTCCACAATCAGTTTCGCTTCCATCCCTCAATAACCTCGTTTTATTAAACTGTGTTCTTTTTTTGATCCACGAACCATGAAATATAAAAGGCTTGCCATTGAGCCCATGTCACATGCAGTTACCAACATTTGCAGTAACTCCATAGGCATTGCAATAATAGCAGCCATTTGGAAAATGGCCCTTGTAATTTTCCTCCTGAAGTAGCCTGAAGCAGACCCTCATCGTTGTTGCTAATTATTGACCCTTTTCACTTTGCAGATGCCAAACAAGGTCATCAAGCACCTGATAAAATCATCACATTTTTGGACTGCAACCAGAGCCTGGATTCTGCCCAAGTGGTTATTTCACCCATGCGATGGCATAAAGTCAATCCTCTGGGTTGCCTCTGGTAATAACTTGGGATAGAAAGGCAGGCGGCCCTAATTCTTCTTGACCTCTCAGCATTTGGTACTGTCTCTTATCCCATTCTGCTCGACAAAATTCCAAATGTGGAGTGAAAGACACTCCCTTACTCTGGTTTGCTAAGAAAAACCTAAATGGCTATGGTGGAGTGCTTGAATTAATCTGGGCCACTAGTAACTTCTTGGGGCCACATTCCAGTCCATTGTTTTGTGCACACTATGCCATTCTACACAGAGCTCTTTAAACTGGGTTACATTATTTCTCATTTATTCCCAGGCAGTTTCCAGCCTATCTATTCTCTCACCCTTCTAAGAATTTTCTTCCAGGATGCCTGAAGAATTGTCGTTGAGCCCAACACTTTCCACTATATATGAAGCCCCATGAGGAGCTTTGATTCACTCTTGGGTTTCTGTTCTACTGTTACGCAGATGACACTTAAGGGATCGTCCTCTAGAGACAGGTGTTATAGATAACTAAACTTCATTTCAACAGTGTCTTGAATCACTATCAACCTAAAACACACAACAGACCCCACCCAAAATATATATAGCGACAGCAGCTTAGCCGAAGGATGGGATTCGGACTCCAATCTGCATGCAGTTATATTCTTCTATTTATTTACTAGCACTGACCGATATGGCAGATGACGCATTTCACCCAACTAGTGGGCTTGATCACATGACCAGACTTTGCTGTTTTTTCATTTTTAAAGCTCCCTCACCCTACAAGTGTCATGTGACTTGATGAACATAAAAGAAATACTCCACTTAAAAACATGTTACAAGCGAACTAGTTGATCATATTGAATGAATAAATACAGTAATGTGGGGCAAATGATTCATAAATAGTCAAAAAAGTTTTTACATAATAAAAAACCGATGAAAAAGGGGAACAATTGGAAGATTCCTGGTTAAATCCATTGCCAATCATCTCAATGACTATTATATGACAGTATACATACAACATATATAAAATCATTCAATTGAAATGTTGATAGGGCATGCTCGTCATTTAGTCTAAACGGTCCGTTATTTTCATGATTTGATCAACCCCAGCAGAAATAGCTGTTAGCTAATCTAGTTCCTTGTGGAGCATAAAACAAGTATATTGGAGTGACTGTGCCATAAAATCAAATTTTAATAAAAAAACTATTAGTGATTCGGACTTAGGCGGTTATAACAGAATGTTATAAACTTTTTATTTATTCTCATTTTTCTATTCTTTTCTTTCTCTTTCTCTCTCTTTTATTATTATTTTTTTAATTTTTTTTATATATATTTTTGAATTAATTGTTGTTATTCACCTTTTGTCTCTTTGTCACTTATTGTCTCTGTCTGTAATTTATCATCACATAATCAGGATTATTGGTATTAAACCACCAAAAATGTGCCAAAATTTGATAATTGTCTGAGATGTCAGCTTAATAATATGTTGATTGGAAGGAAACCATACACTGAATAAGATTAGCACCCGCTAAAATAGTAATAAAACTAGTTAAATAGTAAAAACCAGTTATCAATTATTTGATGTAAAAAAAATTCATGTCCAAAATAGGTTAAAACCAAAAGGGTCCTAATAAATATAGAACTTAAAACAATTATAAATATCAATAAATAATTATAAAAAGTTATATAATTCCTCCCCATTATTCAGTCCATTGGGGGTACGGGTATCTAATTCAAGTATAAATCTGGCCTCCAATTGTCTCAAAATCCTTTCCCTGTTTCCTCCCCTTCTCATAGGTGGTATAGCAGCTATAACAAAATATCTCAGATCCTCCAGTTTATTGTTGTGTGTAGCCTTAAAATGTCTGGCTACTGGATAAGTCATATCCGAATTGACTATAGCTCTGAGATGGTGGAAAATGCGTACGTGTACCTGTAGTTTGGTGTTGCCCACGTATTGAAGCCCGCAGGTGCAACTCAACACATAAACTGCATATTCGGTTCGGCACGTATACCTAGCCTTGAGATTGCTAGTCGTGAGGCCATACATGGTCGTGTATTGGGATGTATTTACCCCAAACTTGCATGCCCTGCATGTATTGCATTTGATAAAAACCATTACAGGGAGCTAGCCACATATTTTTGAGTTGAACTGGATTACTAATCAGTTTGGGGCTAGATTTGACAAGGGCATTGTACATAGATTTAGGTTTCCTAAAAGTCAAGGCTGGAGGGCTCGGAAACATTTGGTTTAAGACTAAATCAGTTTGGATAATGGGCCAGTGTTTATTAATTATGGTCCTTATTTTCTTATGCTGCCAACTATAGGTGGTTACAAATCTCATTACTTGGTCTGCCTCTTTCAAATTATATTGATTGGCTGTATCAATGGTTGTCGAAGTCACATTAGTTTTAAAAAAATCATCTCTGGATTTCATTTTGACTTTGGCCATGGCTGTTTTAATACCTTTTTCTTTGTGGCCTTGTGCTAAAAATCTGAGACTGCTCTGCATATTCTGCGAATCCTAAGGAACTCCCCATAGGGGATGCTCCTGATTAGATGGGTTGGATGGAAACTTGACGCATGTAGCGTGGAGTTCCCAGCCATGCTTTTCCTATGTAAAGTGGTTTCTATAGAATTGTCATCAATGTACACATGTACATCTAAAAAATCAATAGCAGTTTCATCAATTGAGACTGCAAATTAAAGATTCAATTTGTTGTCGTTAAAAGATTTGATAAAATCACAGGCAAATTCCTTTGTACCGTTCCAAATGAAAAAAATATCATCAATGAAACGCATCCAACAGACAATGCGTTCATCCCAGAGTTTCTTAAACGTGACCTTGAGAACCTGCTCCTCCCACCAGCCCACATGTAAACATGCGTAACTGGGGGAGAAGCAGGCTCCCATCGCAACTCCTCTTGTTTGATGGTATATATCTTTATTGAACATAAAGAAGTTATTATGGAGGCAAAAAGCAATCATTTCAATAATCATCTTCCCATGCTGATATAGTTCTATGGACCTGTTTTTTAGAAAATATTGAACTGCTTCCATACCATCAACATGATTAATACTGGTATAGAACGCACAGATGTCCATAGTAATCAACAAGTCGTCATTTTTCCAAGGGATATCTCGAATCCTCTCCAGGACGTGGTTGGTATCTTTTATATAAGATGGGAGGGCAGTAACTAGATCCTGCAAATAAAAATCGACATATATGGATATTTTTTCTAACAGCCCTCCTCTAGCATTGATAATGGGTCTTCCTGGGACTGGAGTGATCAACTTATGTATTTTAGGTATGAAATACATAATGGGAATGACTGGAAATTCAGTTCGTAAATAATTGAATTCATCATTGGTGAGTTGGTATTTGCGTTTCCATTTGTTAAGGTTTTTTAGACATAGAGCATTTAGTTTCAGAAGCTGTTGGAAATCAGATTTCTTGTAACAGTTTTTGTCAGTTAGATGTTTATTTGCTTCGATTAAATAGTCCTGTCTTGGCCATAGGACTATGTTGCCCCCTTTATCTGATTGTTTGATAATTATTTCGCTGTGACCTTGTAGTTTTTTTATTAGATCCTTGTATTTTTCATACTTGAATTTTGTGCCTTCTCTTCGGCTTTTGACCTTTAATCGAAGTTTCTTGACCTCTTCAAAAACAATATCTTGATAGATATCAATGGCATCTCGACTCATCATGGGCACCAAGGTCGAATTGGGATTGAAGGGGAATTTAGATACTGTGGAAGAAATGACACCCACATTTCGAATCATTTCCTGTGTTGGTGTAGTATTTTCATCCTGATTACCATTGAGTAAATCATCCATGGTTCGTAAATTAGGGATGTCTGAAACTGTTAATGTAGATATAGACTCCAAATTGGAAATGCTCAAATTGTCAGTATTATCAGTGATTTTCTTAGCATTTTTGATAGTGAAATATTTTTTTAATTTCATTTTGCGAATGAATTTGTAGATGTCCACTCTGGTTTGAACGTAATTTAAACTGCTTTCTTGGCAGTAGGATAAACCAAGCGCCAGAAGTTGGATTTCAGCTTGATCTAATTGGACAGACGACAAATTCACCACTGTATTGGCTTGGGGTGTTATTTCCTGTTCCATCTTTTGTTTCACTGTTGCCTGCCTCTTGCGTTGCCGGGCTTGCCTTCTGGCCTTCCTTCTTTTGTTGCGTCTTGTTCTGGATTCTGCAGGGGCTTCCGTGGTCTGAGCGTCTGGTGCCGCGCCCACTGTACAAAATCCAGTTTCTCCGCTGGAGTAAGAGTCCCCATTTCTTCTCTTTCAGGGTGACTTTCACCTCTGCTAGCATCAGAATCAATCACACTGATAGTAGAGTTGGATTCGGAAATAGATCCTGACTCTTGTTCCTGACTAGTGGTTCCTTGTTCTGTATTCAAAAACCCGCGAGGCACCTGTTTTTTCTTTAAAAAAGCATATTTTTTTGTGAACGTAAAGACTTGTCCTGTCTCATAATCTTGTTTATCTCGTGCAGCCTTCCTTGTTTTGATTATTTCTTCTTGTTTTTTAAGGCATATTTGTATTTCAGTGTTGGTTTTGGTTATTAAGTCCTGAAATTCTGACTTTACCAACGCATCCTTGATGGTTTTTATTTCCTTCAATATACTTTCACGATCTATTCTAGCATATTTGATTAATATTTGGACCATACACATAGAGGTTTCCAAGTTGCTGTTAGCCCATTCTTTAAGCATTTCTGGATTTGGGCTATCAAAGCTCGGGGCAAGCAGTATACGTAGTCCACGTGGCACTCTATTAGCCTCCACATACTTCTCCAGAGATTTTTCTTCCACCACTTCGTTATTTCTATTTTCATCAATTTTTCTAGTTGTTTTAGTAGTGTCTTAACACCACCTTCTGGTGAATTGTTGATAATATTCCTGTTATGTCCGATATTGGACACTGTTGGTAAATTGGTGAATAAATCTAAGGCAGCTGCCTCTCGTTCGCGTATAGTCTCGTCAGCCATGAAGTCAGTGAGATTTTTGCGTATTGATTATAGAAAGAAAGTCCAAGCTTTGTTTAAGTTGACGGAGATCATACAAAATCATGCAATGTTGAATCACCGGAGCCCTGGTAATTAGCCTCAACGTACAACATATAACGATTTAATTTCCACACTTGGAACTTCTCCACACACCTCCCCACCCGCTCTGCTTCCTCGTAATGGTGTCTTACCGGCTTGTTTCCGCGTAGAGTCGTGGATCCTCTGACTCACGTCTCCTCGCTTTCACCGTCCGGTTCCATTCACCATGCACTTCCGGATGCAGGGGGTCAACAGTAGTTATTCCTTCCGGAATCCAAAAACAAAGATATATATATATTGCACACGCCGTCACACTCCAAATACTGGCGATAATTCACGGACCACAAGAATCGCTCTGTTGTTATTTTATTTAGCAGTCGCCATGATATATATATTCACTGAAAAAAACATAGGTTTCAGGGGTGTTATAGTTAGTTGGACATTTCACTCGTACAAAACCATAGAAATTCCTGAGTTATAGTTAGTTCTGCTAACTATAACTCGCGCACCCGCAATCCACTGCTGATGATGTCACATATTACATCATTCATGACATGGTCAGTGACATCACTGATGACATCTCAAATGACATCACTGATGACATCACTGATGACATCATCCAGTGAATGTGGTTTGGTTCGTTATTTAAATATGTATTATATATATAGCAATCTGCATTGAACAATGAGTGGATATATAAATATAACTATCTGGATGGAGGATTTAGTAGCAGTGTTATTGACTGTTTACTTGACTTATTTATAGTGTCTCACTAAATATATTGGATAGTGACTAAACTGTGTGAATATCTGTATCACTTTGTCAGTTGTTGTGTAAAGTGCTGCACCAGTTGGTTAGTAGCTACATGAAAGTCTATATTAATTATTTATTAGTTAATTGAGTATTTGTATGGGAGAGTGAATGTGTGTGTGGTTTGGTGGGGGTGTGTGACTGCCAAAAGATGTGTGAATATTTGATTCAGTAGGTATATGAGGTTAAGACTACATGTTATAACAGTTGTTTGGGTGAGTGAATATCTTTATGGGTGTGGTGATAAGCAAATATATCTCTGAATGGTACATGTCCAACAAACTAGAAATATAAAAAGCAGTGTATGTGACAGTTGTTGTATATAAATAAGTATACATAAGACTCAGTGATTGTATGAGTGACTGTATGGATAACTGTATACTTGTAATAGTGATTTTATAACACACTAAGTATGAGTTACTGAATAAATGAAGTGGTGTTTGTATAAGTGTGTAACTGAGTAAATGTAAGTAAGGTCCATTGTTTGCATAAGTGAGTAGGATGACTGCATAAGTGAATAGTTTGTGTGCTGGTGTGTAATGTCAATATAGGTGTATAAGTATTTTTGATAGTGTTCTATTCATCATTCACAGCATATATGACTGAATCTATAGGTAAGTGATTAGATGTGTGTGCAGATCTAGGAATCACTGAGTGGATTTTTAGAAACTTGTGCTGGTGTGTAAATGGATTCAAATATGGTACTCTGTATTTTACAGTGAGTGATAAAGGTTATATTAGTGTATGATGAGTTTTATCTGATTGTCACATGGATGATGTCATCCGTGATGTCATTTGAGATGTCATCAGTCATGCCATCAGTGATGTCACTGACCATGTCATGAATTATGTAATATGTGACATCATCAGCAGTCGATTGCGGGTGCGCGAGTTATAGTTAGTATAACGGAGGAATTTCTATGGTTTTGTACGAGTGAAATGTCCAGCTAACTATAACACCCCTGAAACCTATGGTTTTTTCGGTGAATTTCTAAGGTTTTTTAAATGCTAATTCCTAACTATAACATACTTGAAACCTATGGTTTTTTCAGTGAATTTAAAAGGTTTTTTTAAATGCTAATTCCTATCTATAACATACTTGAAACCTATGTTTTTTTACTGAATTTCATAGGTTTTCTAAATCATAATTTTTAAGTGTATTAATTCTTTTATTTACATTTTTATACTGTTTTTCTTTCTTTACATATTTAATATATATTTAGTAAAAAATATTTTAACAATTTTTTTAAAATAATTTTTTTAATATATTGTTAATATTTTGTTATTGTTTTTTAAAATATTTTTGGGGGAAGTCGCGCACCCAATGCGTACCATTCTCGGACAGTGCGTGGAACCTAACCACCAATTTACCACTATTGCTCAGGATCCATGTAGGGTGTGCGATGAATACGTATTTACCTGCGCAATTGCTATGGGACCCATACGCGACTTCACGCGCATACGCGACGCATACGTTGTATGTTACGCGACGCTCGCGCACTTCTGCGTGACATCATATATGTATTTGACGCGGTGGGTGCGCGAATGCCGCGAAATATTTTAATGTAAAAAAAGATATATATGTGTATTTAATATAAATATTAAGGCAAGACATAATCTAAGCTACTCTTAAAAATAATGTATTTTTACTTTTAATAAACCTATATTACTTTTTAATGCAATTTCGCAAAGGTGTGCTCGGTGAGTGCTGCCTATGCGCAGGGTACGCGGATCCCATGTGACCTGAAAAAAAGAGATTTGATTGGTTCATTAGACTTCCCATTCTAACTATTGAAAGACCCCACCCATTTCTTCTTAGACCTTCTTTGGAGGAGCATCTATGTTTATGAAGAACCTTTTTTTGGATAAGCCGACACTTAGTAGTCATTTTTGGACAGAAACAATGGCTTCAGTTCAGCAGTCATCACCTCAATCTCAACATTCATCAGAAGAAGAATTTTTGTTTGAACCACCACGCCCTGAAAGGTATACTTCTGTTGTGTGGAAATTTTTTACGTTCCCAGAGGGACAAAATAAGACCAATGCCACCAAAGTGACATGTAAAATCTGTCAGACAGTGCTGTCATGTGGTGATCCCACAAAGAAGTACTCATGTGGTACAGCCAGCATGATGAAGCATCTGAAGACTTTGCATCCGGTTAACCTGGCACGTGAAGAGTGTCGAAGAATGCAAGTTCTTCCAGCACCTTCAGCACCAAGTACTTCCAGGACGACGAATCTCTGAAGGACATCTGGATATACGTCCTCAATTTGCAACCCTAAAAGTGCACTCCATGAAGTGCAACAAATTATTGTGCTATGGAGAGCAGTCCCTTTTCCTCTCTTTGTAAATATGAAAGAGTGTCTTGCGCTATAAGTATGTTACAAAAAGTGACATATTTTTGGCATTGGATGCTTATAAAATTGCCCTATAAGTGCTTAGGGATTGGCAGATTATTATAATAAGAACATTTTGGTAGTACATTTTTTTTAAAAATTGCACGAGAATGATAGCAGCTAAGCACAGACTATTGTATCCAAAGATGCTCAAAGAAGAATGATTGAAAAGATTACGGTCCTTCAATAGGTAGAATGGGAAATATTATGAACCAGTCAAATTATTTTTTTTCAGGTCAAATGATATCCTATGACAAGGAGATTCCAATCCTACATAGATTTAAACTTGCTGTTTTGAAGACTGTATTAATACTTTAATGCTTTTTACAGATCTTTTTGCAAAGTATATAAAGACGTTTTCCTGTACTACGGTTAATGGCTAGGCCAATTCTTAACTATATGAGCAATAAGTAGAGTAATTTCCGTACTGCAAACAGAGAACAAGATAAATTTATAAGTACTAACGTTTTGGCAAAACATGTCCCATTTTATACCTCTCTCCAATGCAAGTCTTTGACACTTTCTGCATATATCTGGTGGGTTACTTGGCCACATGGACACTCAGTATTCATGTTAACTTTATCCTGTAACTTAAAACGCACTCTGAGCATCTTTCCAGACATATCTACTCCATCCATCTCCCCTTTCTTCACCAGTGTGGAAACACAGCCCATTGTGCATATTAATACTTAGTTAAACTTACCTTCACATTAATTGAAAAAAAAATGCTACACATTTTTTTCATTTTTTTTTTATAATTTAAATTTCAGAAAATGTCAAATGTTAGAATTAGTATCTGTGAAAGAGAAGAAAAAATACAGTTATAATATATAATAATATATTTTTTACAACACAACATAATTTTAACATTTTGTTAATTATTTTCTTTGCCTTTTTTGCTGTTCTCAGAATAAATTGAATTTCACTACAAACAGTGATTTCAATCGTACTCATCACATAACAGCGGACAAAAAAAACCAATCAATTAGATTGTTTAACAAAAATAACTCTATCTAACATATTTATCATATATCCAACTGTTTTTGAATATTCCACAAAAACTACATTCTCAATAACAAACCATATAATACAAATCACCCATATGTGAAATGCTTTCTTCTTAGAGAAATGTCTTACTTGAATATGTAAGAAATCAAATATTACGATAAACTATTATTCATACATCGTCAATAACAAACCATTTCATTCTAATCACAAAGATATTTAAAATGGTTCCTTCTAAGCACATTTTTTTGCTTGAATCTGAAAGTACTCAAATAATGATTCAATAAAGAATTCTTTTTATAATTTCTGTACACTGTGAATAATGTTTCTAAAAAATATATGCTGTGAGAATGTGCATATTAAGACATTTTAATATATTCCTAATATGCTGAATTATGGTCCTAAAACTTTGGCTTTACAAATATTAGGTAGGAATTTGGTAATTCACGAGGCAAACGTTGTTTAAAATCCAATTGAGCATCATTACAATATGTCCATCCATTATCACATTTTAAATAGGCAGTGTAATGTCCAGATGTTGTAGAAGGACCATCATGGAAAATTATTGCTACTGCTACAAAAGTTCTTCCTGATATTGATAGTTGACTTGCTACAATTTTTTTTATTAAATTTTCCAATTTTCGTCCATCAGCTGTACAACGTTGCATCATTAAAATTATATATTGTCCATATCTTTGTATAAATAATGTTGATAAAATTTCTGAGTTGCATTGGCTACACTCCATGTTCAGATTTACTGCTTTAACTAGTTTGTTGAAAGACACTGATTTACAGTCTGGTAACGTCAAATATATAAATCTTTCAGTGTCTATGTCAGTGCTACATGTGAACATACAATTTTCACATTGATGTTCCCATTGATACCGAAGGCCACAAAGATTTTCAATTTCTATGCCTTCATTTTCCAATACGGTAAGCATATACATTAGAAATTCCTGAGCATCTTGTTGGATATTCTGCTTAAATTGTGTAGAACCAGAACATATATCCAAAAGATTAGGAATATCAGAAGCGCTTTGCATTTTAGTTTTATCTCTTCTCAATTTTTCCTAAACAGAATGCAACAAGGAACAAAATCTTTTTTCCCGATTCTCCTCAATTTGCTCTTGCAATCTTTCAAGAAAAAAAACATCATTGACCACTACATTAGCATAGCAGTTGATACCAGAAGTATTTTCAAAGTGATAACCAACAATCTGTTCTACAGTATCCTTTTTCTTTTTACTTGCAATTGCAACAATATTATGATTTTTTTCCTTCTCTATAACTTCACTACAGATATTCTCATATCTTCTTTTTCGACCTACCACACGCTTTTCAAACACAGGATATTGCCCTAAATGGGGAGCATACACTCTTTTTAACCTATTATATTCTTTTACACAGTTTTCATCCGCAGTAATATCTGACTCATCACAATCAATCAAAAACAAACCAGATAAACTTCTGACTCGCGGACAAAGCAACATATGCCATATCCTCTTTAAACACGGTACTTCCAATGTTCACCAAAACACTGTCTCCACTTAATCCTTGATATTTATGAATAGTCACTGCATATGCCAAAGAAAGAGGAAACTGTTTTCTACGTACATACACATCTTTAACAAGCAAAAAACTAGCAGAACAATGAGCAATTTGTTTCACTTCTTCAATCTGATCAAATTTAATTTTTAAACATTCAATTCCATCTTCATTCTTATAATTAACAAAATCCACAACTTTTCCCATTGCTCCATTCACTAAACCTTTTTCAACATCCAAATTACGCCACAAAATAACCAGACAGTTTACACAAACATAAAAATTATTTTCTAAACCGCAGTTTTAGAAATATATTTTTCTAAAGAATCCAACTTTGTTTTCAATTTGTCTGTCAAAATAATAGTGATTCCTTCATGCTCTATGTTATCAATGGCTTCCATTTTTATTATTTTCTAGCTTCAAAAGTTCTTCATTGAAAATAGAGCACTCGCGCACTGTTGGCATTAAGCAGATTATAGAATTATTTTCTGCAACTTTTTATATATTTTTTCTGGAAGTATATTTTCATTTGGAAACAAGTTTGTAAGTAGTCGACTTTGCAAAGCTTGTTTGCCATGTTCTGTCAGTACTCCAATTCTTATATCTTGAAGAATACTTCTATATTCAGCATTATTTGCCTGTCGCATATTTTTCATGAGTTCTTTGTACTCAAAATATGACCAAATGTTAACATTTCCAACACTTCCCAATGACATTTTGGTGTCTTCATGTGCAAGTGTTTTAAATACTGGTTGTCCTTTTACGGGAGTAAGTTGCAGTAGATCTCCAAAAACTATGACATTTTTTTCTCCAAATAACACATCATACTCTGTTTTAAAAATTTGCTGCATTCTTAAATGTACAAAAGCAAGCATTAAGTTTGAGACCATGCTTACCTCATCAATAATCAGAAGTTTCATTTTCTTTAGTACTCTTGAAACTTCTAAACAAGCTTTTCCAGATAGCTTGTGATATTCCAATTTGTTTTCATGCTCCACAGGTAGCATGAGTAAACAATGCAATGTAATTCCTTTAATGTTGTGTGCTGCCAACCCAGTTGGAGCAGTTACAACACAAGACAAATGTGAGTCCGTTGTTTTCTGAAGATAACTGGTGATTACTTTAATTAAGAAACTTTTCCTGTTCCAGCTTGTCCACTCACATACATTCGTATAGGTTGAAATGAGGTGCATGCGCATTCTTTCTTTTCATGAAGAAGTCCATGGTCAATCTGTTGTCTCACTTGCTGATATATTTCATTCTGTTCAACATTTAGTTGTTCTTCCAAGTTGGCTAAGTCCATAATATCTTCTTGAACTTGATGCATTGCTGTTTCCACCTCATTCATGGCGATTGCTGCTTCATTTTCAACAATTGGTTGTCCTAGTGGATCGTGACTCAGTGGAGCAGAGCTTTGACTGTCTTGTGAACTGTCCCTAGCAATCTCAGCTGCAATAGTAGCTTCTTGATCAATTTCATCGTTCAACATTTTCACATAATTTGCAAAAACAGAACATTCTATGGTATCTTTACAAGCATTGAAGGAATCTTCATCGCTGTGAAAATCTCCAAGTAATTCCAATTCTGAACGGCACGGTTTGAACAGTTGCAAAAGTGCTAACTAGTAAAATTCCCTTTTATCAGGAGTGTCGCAACTCAGTTTCCTGTGAGTAATTACATTTCCTTTCCTTTGTTTCACCAAACATCCTTCGGAGCAAATAACTGCATATTTTCCATCATTGATGTTTTCTGTAGTATTCTGTTTAAAAGTGTAGTTTTGCAGCACTTCATAGAGACATATGTTCTCAAGATGATGACTTCTATTTGGATAATATGTGTCCAACATATTTGTTCTCAGAACATCTGTACCTTCTGGTTCATTTAATGCTAAATATTCAATTTCTTGTACAGATTTAAGAACTCGATTTCGTGTTGCAGCAAGACCTAGACTCACCCAAATGATTCTTCTAGATTTGGAGTATAAACTTGCAGATGATAACCGATCTGAGCATTCATACGCTCCAATCTCTCGATGGGATAACATCTTCAAACTGAAACTGTATAACTTCTTACTTAGATTCTTCTTGTGAGAAATCTCTTCCCACATTTCTTTTAATTCCGTCTTTTCTGATTTTGTAATGTAGGATATTACATACCGAGCGACAGCAATGGAATTAACTGCTACGTACTGAATATCCATGTTAGCATTCCACATAGAGAGAATAGACGGATTGTAATCATTTATGTATTTTGATTCTTCACATCTTGTTAAATTGTAGGAATTTTTTGGAGTCTTTCTAGTGATAGTGTGACTCATTGCTGACATAAAACTGTTTACCCTTCCTTTTGATATTACAGGACGTGGAAATCCAAAACGACATTTGGTATAAAACTTTTCCTTAGACTTGTACTTTCGTCGACAGCATTTTTCATATCGATGACTTTGGAATCGTAAGACTTGTTGTCTTAAATTGTTTTCTTCTGTGCTTTTGGGTATGGCACATGTGGCATATTCTTCAATGAACGACAAAACAGTATCATCAGAATCAGTTCCGAATTTGGGGGCATCTTTGATCCATATGAGCATATGTATGTGAGGAGCACCTCTAGCTTGATACTCCTTTCTCCAAAAGTAATCCACAACTTCTCCAAGAGGAGGATTCTTTTTATTACAGATAAAAGACTTCATAGCTTCAAATCTATGATTGAAATACCTGCATACATTAACAGGATCCAAAGAACACAATTCTCCAGGTGTCTTGTATTCAATGTTTTTTATATTCAAATTTGCCTCTCGAAGAAATTCAAGTAAATCATCCCAAGCGTATTCAGCACAGCTTAGGGTAAGGAAACACGAAGGAGTTCCTAAGTTTCTTAGCATACATTTATGTTCTCCATGACGATGGTACCAATACTCATTAGTGCCACTCTGACATGCCATCAGATTAATCAGCTGAGATTCGAAATGATCATCTCTTTGATGTACTTTATCAATAAATTCCTTTGCAGAAACATTTTGAAAATGTACTCCTGTTTTCAATATGTGATTCACTGCATATGAAAGTCCAGACAAGTCACTCTCAAACAAAAGATGAAATATACATGGGATACATTGTCGAAATCTTGGATCTTCTGCATACAATCTTGTTGTGCGATATTCAGATACAGGAATCTGCACAGGTCGTTCATCATATCGTCCACCTTTTCCTGTTGGGAACAACTGCGAAAAACAACGAGCGTCCAAACTTTCTTCCCATACACTCATGGGACTTCCCTTTGCTTTTTTCATTTGGAATAACTCAATAGTATTCCCCATCACTTCTTTGGAATCAAGTGGATGTACACGGTAATGTTCATAGATTTCTTCACATCTGGACATGTCCACTTTTTCAATTTGTCCACTTGACGTTTCAGTATCTTCTGCTAAGTTTATTTCTTCTTCTCATACATACACATTTCTATAGTACTCATTATTTTATATCAGATATAATGTTGCCTTTTGCGCTTTTCTAACATAAAACTAACTCTTGCCAGATTTTCTTATTATTAGTAGAAACACCATTAAATAGAATAACTAGTGGTTCATTTTCTACATTCTCTACACCAATAGTTTCAATATTATTCTTTAAATCTAGAGGTAAATATCCAACTCTTCCTTTTAATCCTCTCTGTAAATCTGAAGGAGGCAATTTACCTGTTTTAGGCTCCATACGAACGATAGCCTGAAACGGGTGCATACATTGAATGAGAATAGACTCATAGGTATTTAAATCTATCAGTTCTGGAGGAATAGCAACCAACTCCAGATTATTATGAACAGCTCTAGCGGGCATTTTATTCTCATCTAATTTGTTATAACAATATTTGCAAATACGCTGGTCAGAACCCAAATCAAAACAATTCTCTTCCAACAAATAAGTTGCAAATTCCTTCCTCTTATCATTATTTTCTCTTTCACTTTTTAAATACAGATCAACAGTCCTAGTCTGATTTTTATAGTGAGTTCGCCGGCAACAAATACAAGAATAATTTGGCCTTTTACCTGATATCACCTTAAACTTTGTAATTTGATCTTCAACATTTTTTGTACTACTATGTTCAACATTCTCTTCAACATTTTCTTCTATTAATGTATCAGTTTCTGCGCTCTCTTGTTCAGGACCAAAGTAACAAAACTGAATTTCATCACAAACCTTCTTCACATCTGATACTGATCCACGCAAAAGAGCACTGTTCAACTCATTTAACATTAGTGCTGGACTTTTTGCATATTACAATCTTCTGACTAATTTCCGCATTTGAGCATGGTGTACTGCTAACATCCTGAAATGGTGAAAAACACTTTGACATACTTTCCTAGAAAGACAAGCCAGAGAATGACCTAGCAAACCAGTTCTTTTTCTCACTCTACAAGGGTCTACTCCTTGCAATATCTTAATCTTTTGTTTACCAGATTTTTTACTATATGCTCATAAGAAATTGCGGAAAATATCAATAGATTCTTGTTGTACACTACATATACTACTGCAATCCCAAGTGTACACTGGGGCTTTAGGATGTCTGCCTAGACCTTCATCAGCTATCACTTCTTCTGCAACTCTGGGAACCATTTTCTCTTTCTCAATTGGACAACCATTTCTAACCTCATAAGCTCGACCACTGGTATCAACTGCATGCAGCAAATTATTGGTCTGTAACTAACTCTCTTGATTAAAGAAAGGCTCAGAACTTGAACTGTGTTTCCATTCACCCAAAAAAATCACAAAAATTAGTTCTGTTAATTACTCTTTTACTCTTACTTTTGGCCTTCATTAAATGGATTGGTTTATCTAGTGATCGAATTGTTTAAAACTAAAATAAATAGTTTCCTTTTTACTTCAAAAGCCTTTTCAACAATGGATTCAATATGCTCCTTCTTTTTATAAAATTGTGCTCTTTTTTTATATATTTTTTCATATCTTTCAGCAAACTAAGAACCACTCTTTTGTAAAAAATATTTTTTACGTATTTCTTTGTACTGAGTTTGTCTTCTTTTACCATACTTTGAATCTTTTGAATGTAAATTATCTTTTTTTCTTTTCCTTTTATTGATTTTCTTTTGTCTAGTCAAATCATTGTCAATAGTTTGGACATTCTACACACTGTTTATAGGCTTTGAAAGTTTTTAAATAAATTCCTTGGTTGTCTTACCAGAAGACTTCTTCTTTTTAGCCACATGATGTTGGTCATCCAATACTTGTTGTTGAATGTTCTTTGAATATTTTTCCTTTTTCTGTCCTTTTCTCTTTCTTGATTTTTCAGGCATGATAACTTTATTTCAATGATGATAAACAATATCTGTAAATAGTAAACATAAAAAAATGTATTTTAATAAATTATACTTTTCAATTATTATAAAAACACATTCTATATAAAAACCATTTTACAACTTTGTTTTCTCTTCACTAATTGAAATTGTAATTCAAGGTGTATACATAACTAAATAGGGGATTACAGGTCAGCATGTGTAATGGACGAAGGTTTCTACCAGTGTTTGTGTTATGCCCTGGGACATTCTATGAGTACTTACTCACTGCTTGAATGATTACAGTCCTGCAAGAAGAATGCCTGGGAGAATGTATAAGTGTTTGGGTTTTGACACAGTGACTGGATTAGTACATGGTGCTGAATGGGTCACTGGAGGTGTGCAAGGGGAGTGACAGGGTGTTTATTGGAGTATATAGATACTGACTGGGGAATTGAAAGTGTGAAAGACAAGTGTGTAGGTGGTTAGAGGACTGCATGCATAGTGGATAGGCATTTGAAGCAGTCCATGTGCAAAGGCCTGGCTCATTGCATGAGAAATTGAGTACTGACTGAATGATTAGAGTAGTGCAAGGAAAGTGCCTGAGTGAATTTTTAAGTGGTTGGGTTTTGACACAGTGAATGGATTAGTTCATGGTGCTGAATGAGTCACTAGAGGAGTGCAAAGAGAGTGACAGGGTGTTTATTGGAGTGTATAGATACTGACTGGGGAATTGAACGTCTAAAAGAGAAGTGTGTAGATGGTTAGAGGCCTGCATGCATAGTGGATAGGCGTTTGAAGCAGTCCATGTGCAAAGGCCTGGCTCACTCCATGAGTACTTGGGTACTGAGTGAATGATTAGAGGAGTGCAAGGAGAGTGCCTCGGTGAATTTATAAGTGGTTGGGTTTTGGGGCAGTGAATGGTTTAGTATATGGTGCTGAATGGGTCACTGGAGGAGTGTAAGGGGAGTGACAGGGTGTTTATTGGAGTGTACAGATACTGACTGGAGAATTGAAGGTGTGAAAGACAAGTGTGTAGGTGGTTACAGGACTGCATGCATAGTGGATAGACATTTGAAGCAGTCCATGTGCTAAGGCCTGGGTCACTGCATGAGTACCTGGGTACTGACTGAATCATTAGAGTACTGCACGGAGAGTTGCTGGATGAATCTTTTAAGGGTTTGGGTTTTGGCGCTGTGAATAGAGTAGTACATGGTGCTGAATGGGTGACTAGAAGAGTACAAGGGGAGTGACAGGGTATTTGCTGGAAGTGTATGGATACTGACTGGGCAATTGAAGGTGTGAAAGACAATTGTGTAGGTGGTTAGAGGCCTGCATGCATAGTGGATAGTCGTTTGAATCAATCCATGTGCTAAGGCCTGGCTCACTGCATGAGTACTTGGGTACTGACTGAATGATTAGAGTATTGCGAGGAGAGTGCCTGGGTGAATTTATAAGTGTTTGGGTTTTGGCGCAGTGAATGGATTACTACATGGTGCTGAATGGCTCACTGGAGGAGTGTAAGGGGAGTGACAGGGTGTTTATTGGAGTGTATAGATACTGACTTGGGAATTGAAGGTGTGAAAGACAAGTGTGTAGGTGGTTACAAGACTGAATGCATAGTGGATAGACTTTGAAGCAGTCCATGTGCTAAGGCCTGGGTCACTGCATGAGTACCTGGGTACTGACTGAATCATTAGAGTACTGCAAGGAGAGTGCCTGGATGAATCTTTTAAGGGTTTCGGCACAGTGAATAGATTAGTACATGGTGGTGAATGGGTCGCTAGAAGAGTACAAGGGGAGTCACAGGATATTTGCTGGAAGTGTATGGATATTGACTGGGGAATTGAAGGTGTGAAAGACAAGTTTGTAGGTGGTTAGAGGCTTGCATGCATAGTGGGTAGGTGTTTGAAGCAGTCCATGTGCTAAGGCCTGGCTCACTGCATGAGTACCTGGGTACTGACTAAATCATTAGAGTACTGCAAAGAGAGTGCCTGGGTGCATCTTTTAAGTGTTTGGGGTTTGGCACAGTGAATGGATTAGTACATGGTGCTGAATCGGTCAGTGAAGGAGTGCAAGTGGAGTGACAGGGTGTTTGCTGGAGTGTATAGATACTGACTGGGGAATTGAAGGTGTGAAAGACAAGTGTGTAGGTGGTTAGAGGACTGCATGCATAGTGGATAGGCGTTTGAATCAATCCATGTGCTAAGGCCTGGCTCACTGCATGAGTACTTGGGTACTGACTGAATGATTAGAGTTTTTTAACCAGTTAAGTTTATGCAAAGACATGAAGTACCCAAAACCTTCTCTCAGAATGGGTCCTAAATGCATACAGACTCACAGTGTGATTCTAGACAACAAACACTATCCCTTGCATATTACCAAAACACATTTTCTTGTCTGGAATGGGTAAACGGAGTACACACAATCCACATATTTTACTACTGCACATTATTGTAGAAACCTGACTCATTTTACATATACATAAGCAATGACTGGTTTCTAATTCTACCAAAGTGTGAGACCAGGATAGGTTTTTAAACAGTTATGTGTCTGCAAACACATGAAATACCCAAGTCCTTCTCTCAGAACAGTTCCTAAATGCACACAGACTCACAGTGTGATTCTAGAAAACAAACAGTATCCCTTGGATTTTACAAAAACACTTTTACTATTCTTGAAGAGGTAATGTGACTGCACACGTTCCACATATTTTACGACTAACACATTAGTGTATAAGCCTGACTCATTTTGCAAACACATAAACAATAAATGGTTTCTATTGCTACCAAAACGAACAGGATAGGTTTTTAAGCAGTTATGTGTCTGCAAACAAATGAAATATTCAAATGCTTTTCTCAGAATGATTCACAAATGCACACAGACTCATAGTGCGATTCTAGACAAACAACACTATCCCTTGCTTTTTACCAAAACACATTTACTAGTCTACAAGGGTTAGATAAGTGCATACATTCCACATATTTTAGCACTGCATTTTAGTGTTGAAGCCTGACTCATTTTGAAAATACATAAACATTAACTGGTTTCTAATTCTACCAAAACGTGAGAACAGGATAGGTTTATAAGCACTTCTGTGTCTGCAAAAACATGAAATACCCAAATCCTTCTCTCACAATGGTTCCCAAATGCACACAGACTCACAGTGTGATTCTAGACAAACAACACTATTCCTTGTACTTTACCAAAACACATTCACTAGTCCGGAAGGGGTAAAGTGATTGCACACATTCTACATATTTCAATACGGCACACTACTGTGAAAGCCTGACTCATTTTCTGAATGCATAAGCAATATCTAGCTTTTAATGCTACTAAAACTTGACAACATGACAGATTTTAAAACAGTTATCTCACAGCAAATACCCAATGTAACCAAATGCTTCTCTCACAATGGTTGCCCAAATGCAGACAGACTCACAGTGTGATTCTAGACAAGCAACACTATTCCTTGCTTTTTACCAAAACACATTTACTAGTCTACAAGGGGTAAGATGAGTGCATACATTTACATGTTTTAGCACTGCATTTTAGTGTTGACGCCTGACTCATTTTGAAAATACTTAAAGAATAACTGGTTTCTAATTCTACGAAAATGTGGGAACAGGATAGGTTTTTAAGCACTTATGTGTCTGCAAACACATGAACTACCCACATTTTTCTGTCACAATGGTTCCCAAATGCACACAGACTCACCATGTGATTCTAGACAAGAAAAATGATTCTAGACAAGAAAAACTACTCCCTGGGCTTTTAGCAGGAGAAACACATTACTCTTATTAAAAACAAAATGCACCACATACATCCCCTCACAAATTAAAAACTCACCTTTCAAATTGTTTTGTAGATTAAAAAATATGTCAGTCACACACCAGATTTTCTTATACAGAAACTCTGTATTGTACTGCTTTCAGGAAAACCAAAGAATGGCAAAGTTTCCCTCTCATTCTGCACACATATACATGTAAATATCAAATCACATTGCTTCCCACATTAATTCAAAAGCAAACACATTTCTATTGGTTACACATTTCAACCCTTTCTAATTGACCTAAGTTTGAACCCTACACCCAATGTGCCTTCTGCCTGTTACCATAGTAACAGTTCATGGAACACTCAACTGAGCACACAGGTCACAAGTTCAGCACACAGTGTTGCTAATCAAAACAGCAAGTGTGCTTGACTTTTCACTATACCAGCTTATCCTATATGATGTTCTTTTCAAACAGTTTTTGTTAACCAATAAGAAACATGCTTTTAAAAAGAGAAACATGCACCCTAGTTTTCAGACTAGAATGTCCTCAAACAACCAAGCTTTTCTTTTTTTTTCAAAACTGTATCTTATCCACCATTTTAGAAACATCTTAGTTTTCAAACTGCCATTTCATTTACAGAGACCATCTGAGTGCATCCAGACCTCCTTTCAAGATGCTTAGAGTGTGGATTGTGGGACACAGCTATATTTTCTGGAGCCAAAGGTATGCAGAAAACAAAGGTATTGACAAAGACCTAGCTTTGCCAAATGTAGACATTAAATGGAATGGAAAGAGAGGGTTAAAGTGGCACCAATTGATGTCATTGGTTAAATTCTTTTTACCTCTCCAACACCCTGACCCTATAATTGTGCACTGTGGTGGCAATGACCTAGGCACCTTGACTAGGGTAGGTCTGGAAATACTTATCAAGGACACCTTTGCAGAATTGATGTCACTTTCCCCCAAACTGCCTTTGTCTATTCTAGCATATGCCAAAGGCAGAAATGGAACTGGTCCAATCAATTTTGTCCACAGATTGAGAAAGCTAGGAAACATGTCAATAAATCTGTTTTTGCTTATCTCAGAGATTATAGGATGGTGTCCATTTACAACAACAATCTCCGTTTTAATGTGCAAGGCATCTATAGGAGAGATGGTGTACATTTTACTGATGAGGGTAACAGAGACTTCCTCAACAACTTTAGACTCTGTATAGGTTCTTACTTATGAGTGCCAAAATCTCTCAATAAACACAACGGCTCTTTTTAGAGCCACTCAAGATCGAAACACATAAGCTTGATGTTTATCTCAAAAATATTTCATTTTTTTTTGCTTGGAGTCGCGCACCCAACGCGTTAAGAATCGCGCACCCTACTCGAGATGAATCGTGCATCCAACGCGTACACACCAGGGGCTGCAAGTGGAATCGTGCACCCAACGCGATAGGAGTCATGCACCCAACGTGTGCACACCAGACACCAGGGGGCCGCGCTGAGTGCCGCGCTGGATGCGCGACTCCTAATTTCACCGTAAAAAAAAAATAGCACCTATTACTAATTTCGATTCTCCCGGGGACCCCATCACCGGGGATTATATACAACGTTGGAGGCTGTGGGGGGAACCCCAATGCCCCACGGTCTCAGCCGGCTCCCCGTGTCCTTCGGGAGCCGGCATTGCTTTTCTACACGGGGAGCTGCTAACATGCAGCTCCCCATGTGGAAAAGCAATATGGTTTGCATTTTGAAAGAGAGAGCAGGTTTTCTGCTCTCTCTTTCAAAATCCAAACCAAGTTTGCTATGACAGGGTGGGAGCCTCGGCTCACGCCCTGCCATAGCAAACAGCAGTGTCCCGGGGATGGGCACCCTGAGACCCTGGGGGGTGGCGATCCCCAGGGCCATCGACGGCTCCAGGAGGGGGGCCACGTGGCCCCCTCCCACAATATTACAAGCCCCGGGCGGTGGTGGTCCTCGGGACTGGGGGGCCCCTCCGGGCCCCCATCAAATTTTACAGTTTTTGCCCCGGGATTTGGCCCCCCGAGGGGCTAATTATTAAAGAAGTGCGGGAGCCCGCGCTTCTTTTTTTTTTTTTTTACGGCAGGATCCGCGCTCCCAGTGCGCATTTTGCAGTTTTAAAACAAACAAACTATTTCACGCCTTGGGGGTCCTTGTGGGACCCCCTAAGCAGATCTAGAGGTTCAGGGTGTTTCTACCCTGCCCCCTTTATACGTTTTGCACACTTCATCCACTGATTTCTTAAGCCTCGCTTCTAACGAGGCACAAAATGGCTGCCAACACTTCCTGGTTTGGAGTGTTTACAGTCAGTTGACAGCCAATTAGCATGCAGCTCGTGATGGGAGGGTGCGCGCTGGGTGCGCATAGGGGGCGCGGATCCACCAAGGCCATAGATATATCTATGATTTTATTTTTTATTTTCTCAGCAACTACTGAACGGATTTACACCATTTAACCAAAAGGCACGAGTGTGAACCAAGGTCTACCTTTCTGCCAAGTTTGGTGTAATTCCGTTGAGCAGTTTAGGCTGTAGCTGCGACAAACGGTTCCTATGGAAAACTGCATGGGGAAAACACCTTTTGGGACCCCCTTTTTTCTCGGCCCTGAATCACTCGGAGACTTTCAGGATAGGAGCGGACCGGAGCGGGCCACGAGTTTTGAAAAATTAGCCAAGATTCGTCAACTGGCGCCAAAGCTATTCTAAATAGAATGTTGCGTATTTCCTATGGATAATAGGTCCTAACTATAACTACCTACTGGCGACCGCCAGTAGGTAAAAAAGAAAATATATATATATATATATATTCAGCAAAACTTCCTCCCGAAGTAGGAAAGCCGACGCCGTGTCTTGTGCTCAAAATGTTTTCTTTATTAAGTCAGCTAAAAACGTTGTACGCATTTCGCTTGTCCCGCAAGCTTGTTCACCAACATTTCACAGAAAGTTTTCCATCATTTAAAGTGCTCAGTGCATGCGCAGTGCATATAGAACTACTAAACCATAAAAAGTGACAACAGACTCGTAGTTCCAAGTTTACCAAGACTGCTGGGGAAATCAGAAAAAATGATCCTTCATGCATTTCATGTTAATACACTCAATCTTTCCTTATCATCGGAATTAAAACAATTCAGTAAACAAAGTATTTACAATTATTGTGTACAATACAAATTCCAAGGAAAGAGAAAACTCATTAACTGAATAGGCTGATGTGAGCATAAGCGTTATTCATCAGCGCACGTTATGCCCTAGTGGGCCAATACTCCGTGCACAGAATTTCTGTAATAGTTACAAAAGTAATACTCTCAACCCATATTCATACACAATTAAGCCCAAGTGGGCAAATAGCAAAGTTTTAAGCCCCAAATTCATTTATTTCAGTCTACTTCTTTAACCAAGTCTGTATAACTATAGTAAGTGCAAATAATAATAATACCACAAAACTTTAAAGAAATTACAATTACAAAAACATTCTGAACATTTTTGATAGAAGGAGAGGGAGTAATACCGCTATAACTCTAAAGGTGTGTATGAAAGTCTTCTTCCATATTAAGACCGTCAGGGATTTTGGTATTGAGCCCAATAATATAATTGGATTCTAGTCTCCTCAATATTCTGACTCGATCCCCACCTCTCTCACTGGCTGGGACTGCATCGATTACATAGTACTCAAGTCCTTTGGTATTTCTGTCATGGAATTGATCAAAGTGTCTTGCCACGGGGTAGGTCTTATCCCCATTTTTTATGGCCCTCAAATGCTGTAGGACACGCTTGTGTACGGGGAGTATTGTACTACCAACATACCGTAAGCCACACGGGCACCGGAGTACGTACACAGCAAAATCCGATTTGCAGGAGTAATAACCCTTGATTTTGATCACATCTGGTGAAAGGCCTCCCACAAAACTAGAGGTATTTTTACCATGGACACATGCCTTACACTTAGCACACTTAATAAAACCCTCTTTTCTGCTAAGCCAACTTTGAGTGATTTTTCCTTTCGTCATCGGAAGCATATTATTGACCAGAGATTGCTTGAGTGACTTGGCCTTTCTAAAGGTTATCAATGGCCTACGACCCACAGATTTTTTAAGAATGGGATCGTTCACAATGATATGCCAATGTTTTTGCACGATTTTTCGTAGACTGCCTTCTTGTGTATTGAAACTAGTGATCAGTCTACACCTGCTTTCACTGTCACTTTCTGGCATCTCAAGTCTGTTCTGACGACTAAATAGAATTTCTTCTCTCGATTTTTTACGGGCCTTCCAAATCGCTGTATCAACCCATTCTCTGGGATAGCCTCTGGCTGCAAATCGAGCCTTCAGACATGCTAGTTCTGCGCTAAGATCTTCATTATTGCTACAATTTCTCATAGGTCTAAGGCATTCGCCATAAGGAATACTCCTCACTAAGTTGTTAGGATGGAAGCTGGTCGCATGTAATAGAGTATTCTCATCTGTGTCTTTGCGGTAGAGTTTCGTTTCCAATTTATCACCTACAGTATAAACAGTCACGTCCAAAAAATTGACACTGACTGTACTGAGTTCATAGGTCAATCTCAAGTTAAGATCATTGTCCTGCAATCCATTAACAAAATCACGTGCACTTTCTTGAGTGCCCTTCCATACAACAAAGAGGTCATCAATGTACTGGCTCCAAAACACTACATTGTCCTGCCACTCCCTAGGGAACCGAGCTTGGACCACCTGCTCCTCCCACCAGCCCATATGCAAATTCGCATAGCTGGGGGCGAAGCAGGTGCCCATCGCAGTCCCACACACTTGGTGAAACAATTCTCCATTGAATAAAAAGTAATTGTGGTCAAGACAGGTTTTAGTCATTGTTAATAACATCTGGGTGTGGTGCCATAGCTGCAACGGCCTAACACCCAGATAATGTTTGACAGCATTAAGACCATCGACATGTCTAATACTCGTATATAGAGTTGTTGCATCAATGGTCATCAATACGTAATCCACCTCCCAAGGTATATCATAGATCTTCCGTAAAAAATCACCCGTATCTTGTATAAAAGACGGGAGTTTTCTAACCAAGGGATTTAAAAAATAATCAACATATTTCGAAGTGTTCTCCAGTGCACTGGAGATGGCCGAAATAATAGGCCGGCCCGGGGGATTCTCAAGGCTCTTAAGTACTTTCGGTATTAAATAGAAAATGAAATGCATGAATTATAATTTTTTCTGATTTCCCCAGCAGTCTTGGTAAACTTGGAACTACGAGTCTGTTGTCACTTTTTATGGTTTAGTAGTTCTATACGCACTGCGCATGCACTGAGCACTTTAAATGGTGGAAAACTTTATGTGAAATGTTGGTGAACAAGCTTGTGGGACAAGCAAAACGCGTACAACGTTTTTAGCTGACTTAATAAAGAAACATTTTGAGCACAAGACACGGCGTCGGCTTTCCTACTTCGGGAGGAAGTTTTGCTGAATATCATCGGACCGTGCTTGGGAGGTCCGTTCGTCGACACTCCCTCTGGTTTGGAGGTGGTAGGCATACCTGAGCAAATGGAGGAGCAGTTTGTTAGCCACCGCCCCCCCCGTCTGAGGATCTGGGATTGCGTGCTCGCTACCCGAGGATAAACGAGCAACATGCAGTTTTCTCCGAGGCAGTAGCAGTATTTTCCGAGTCGGAGGACCCGAGGAGCCTGACTACTTTGCGGTGGTAAGCGGATGCTGCATTCAGACGGGAAGGGGGAAAGCCATTGAGTAAAGGAGTATTCTCGTTCATTGGGAACAGAGGACTTTGGCGGCTCTTTGTGCTAGGATTTATCCTTGTTAAAGTATTTCATTTACAATGTCAGCTACAGAATTGAAGGAGAGGGAGGAAGCGGCTCTTTCTATATTTGATGATAATGCACCCTCCGCTCAGAAAGGGTCTGCACCGGTGAACACTACGAAAGTCACGGATGTAGTAGCAAGATTGAAAAGACTGGAAAAACTAAAACGTTCGGAACTTTCTAAATGGTGGGAATCTAAGTCACTTCAGCGTTATTTAGAAGTCAAAAGGATCCCCAGGGGTCTTAGGATTTTGGTGGCACCAACGTACGAAGACCCCAATCCTAATATGCTGAGAGAATGGGCGGAGAATAATCAAGATGCCTCTAGCAGAATGTTGCATATTCTTGTCAAGTATGCTGATATAGACCGTGCCAAAATACTAGAAGAAATTGAGCAAATTCTGCTAATCCTTGACAAAGAACCCGACCAGGATGCGATTTCGAAGTTCAAAGTGGACATGAAAGAGCGTCTGTCCAAGCTGGACGTCACGATCAAAGATAGAAAAGCACAAAAGTTCTGGCGCGATAAGATTGATTATGAACGTGGACAAATCTATACGTTTGCCAAAAATTTGATAACATGCGAAAACAAAGGCTTAATGTTGCTAGTGGTAGATCACATGACCAGCAATCTGATCTTAGCAGTCTACAAATCTCTGAACTGGATACTGACCTGGAGGAAGGTTCGAGCACCGGATTATTGGTCCCATCAGTCATTGACGAATTCGATTTTTTACGCGAGGAGAGACGATTCAACCTGCGACCCCGCCCCCCAACAAACGCCAGGCCTCCAAGAGGAAGAGGCAGAGGCAGCGGCGGCGCAAAGGGGCAAAACAATGCAACCAACAACGGCAAAAAGCCAAAGAAATTCAACAAGTAGAACAGAATAATGCTGCTACTGTCATTAACCTTACAGATATGATGCTGTCGGATAAAGAGCAGGACATTCTCAGATTGGGCTTATCATATTGTCCTAAAGCCAACATTGACTATGTACAAACTAGAGTTGACATTTTTAAATTTACCAGATCACTTAAGTTGAAAAAATTCTTTGCAGTTGCTCCCAAACGACCAACGGGATCAAGTAGCAACTCAGCGACAAATGTAACTGGTAATTTGGCTGTAGACGACATGAACTTGATGTTCGAAATGGCGGATTTAAACGACGACCTGAGCCGAGATGCTCAAGCTAGCCAGGAAGTGCCCAATACTCTACAACAAGCACTGCATTTAGCTGGGAATGAGAGTTTGAACATAGAACAGAGGGCACCGACTAAGTTCAAGTTGAATTCTAAATTCACGCCATTGACTAGCAAGGACTCTGTGGATGTGTTCAATGAACTAGTGGTTAATGATGTTAAAAAACTATGCAGCACATTAAAAGCTAAGAATCAATCATACACTCAGCGTGAAAAAGATTACTATGCGCTAGTCAAAAAATTGTCGAATAACGATGCATGTATTGTTCGTGACGCTGACAAAGGGGGAAACGTGGTGTTGTGGGGCAGGGAGCAATACCTTAAAGCGGCATACAAACAGCTAAACAATAAATCTAACTACGTAAGAGTCAGTAAGGAAGTAATGACTGCAAGTCATGAGAAGTACAACAATTCGTTATTGGACCGGTATAGGCATGGTCTGATCAGTAATGATGAAATGTTGTTTTTGAAGATCAATAATCCAGTGACACCTGTTTTCTATTTAATACCGAAAGTACATAAGAGCCTTGAGAATCCGCCGGGCCGGCCTATTATTTCGGCCATCTCCAGTGCACTGGAGAACACTTCGAAATATGTTGATTCTTTTTTAAATCCTTTGGTTAGAAAACTCCCGTCTTTTATACAAGATACGGGTGATTTTTTACGGAAGATCTATGCTATACCTTGGGAGGTGGATTACGTATTGATGACCATTGATGCAACAACTCTATATACGAGTATTAGACATGTCGATGGTCTTAATGCTGTCAAACATTATCTGGGTGTTAGGCTGTTGCAGCTATGGCACCACACCCAGATGTTATTAACAATGACCAAAACCTGTCTTGACAACAATTACTTTTTATTTAATGGAGATTTGTTTCACCAAGTGTGCGGGAATGCGATAGGCACCTGCTTCGCCCCCAGCTATGCGAATTTGCATATGGGCTGGTGGGAGGAGCAGGTGGTCCAAGCTCGGTTCCCTAGGGAGTGGCAGGACTATGTAGTGTTTTGGAGCCGGTACATTGATGACCTCTTTGTTGTATGGAAGGGCACTCAAGAAAGTGCACGTGATTTTGTTAATGGATTGCAGGACAATGATCTTAACTTGAAATTGACCTATGAACTCAGTACAGTCAGTGTTAATTTTTTGGATGTGACTGTTTATACTGTAGGTGATAAATTGGAAACAAAACTCTACCGCAAGGACACAGATGGGAATACTCTATTACATGCGACCAGCTTCCATCCTAACAACTTAGTGAGGAGTATTCCTTATGGCGAATGCCTTAGATCTATGAGAAATTGTAGCAATAATGAAGAACTTAGCGCAGAACTAGCATGTCTGAAGGCTCGATGTGCAGCCAGAGGCTATCCCAGAGAATGGGTGGACACAGCGATTTGGAAGGCCCGTAAAAAATCGAGAGAAGAAATTCTATTTAGTCGTCAGAACAGACTTGAGATGCCAGAAAGTGACAGTAAAAGCAGGTGTAGACTGATCACTAGTTTCAATACACAAGAAGGCAGTCTACGAAAAATCTTGCAAAAACATTGGCATATCATTGTGAACGATCCCATTCTTAAAAAATCTGTGGGTCGTAGGCCATTGATAACCTTTAGAAAGGCCAAGTCACTCAAGCAATCTCTGGTCAATAATATGCTTCCGATGACGAAAGGAAAAATCACTCAAAGTTGGCTTAGCAGAAAAGAGGGTTTTATTAAGTGTGCTAAGTGTAAGGCATGTGTCCATGGTAAAAATACCTCTAGCTTTGTGGGAGGCCTTTCACCAGATGTGATCAAAATCAAGGGTTATTATATGAGATGTCATCAGTGATGTCTTGAGTGACGTCACTGACCATGTCATGAGTGATGTAATATGTGACGTCATCAGCAGTGCATTGCGAGGGCACGAGTTATAGTTAGCTGAACTAACTATAACAGGGGAATTTCTAGGGTTTTGTACGAGGGAAATGTCCAGCTAACTATAACACCCCTGAAACCTATGGTTTTTTCAGTGAATTTCTAAGGTTTTTTAAATGCCAATTCCTAACTATAACGCCCCTGAAACCTTTGGGTTTTTCAGTGAATTTCAAAGGTTTTTTAAATGCTAATTCCTAACTATATCAGGCCTGAAACCTATGGTTTTTTCAGTGAATTTCAAAGGTTTTATAAATGACAATATTTAATGTATTAATTGTTATACTGATTTTTTTTATACTGATTTACTACATTTTTTAAACTATTTATTTTTAGATATTTTTTTTAAATTACATTATAATTACATTATACATTACAATACAAAATATACTTTCTCAGAATGAATTATTTTAGTTTAAATACTTGGCAAATAGGCAACAGACGTTTAAGTACAGTAGTTACAGTTGTTGTAATGGCCAACCCAATTTCAAACACAAAGCAACATTGAGCTCAATGTGAATTTCTAGTTAAATGCAATTAGTTACTTTATGGATTACTTTTCTAACCACAGGACTGGATCCTAGATTCAGTCCTTGGATATCTCCTGTAAACAGTTGAGTAAAAGCGTTTTGGTTACAGTAGTTATTCTTAAGGAATAATATTGTATTTTAAAAGTTGACACTTAGAAAGTTTTTCACATAGAATCACCAATGTTATCGTATGGCAGAAAATTCACTTAGCAGGTAAGTAGTGTTATCGTTACTTTTCTTGCTCAGTGGTGGATCCTGGATCCAGCACTGGCAAACCTCTTGTAAACAGTTGAAAGAATGTGTTTAAGTCATACAGACGATTTTTTAGGAATATTTTTTGTTTGTGGAAATAGACACTTAGAAACTTTTCTGCTGAAAACCACACAATGGATTCCTATGGAAGGAAATACAAGTTACTGGTAAGTACGCTTAGAATTACTTTTCAGGGTCAGTGCTGGGCTAAAAGATGTAGCACTGGGTTCTCACCTGATTACAGGTGAGTAAATCGGAATTCGTAGTTCGGCTGATTTTAGAGGAATATTTGTACGTTTAAAAAATGGACACAGAAAATTTTCTGCTGAAAACCACACAATGGATTCCTATGGAAGGAAATACAAGTTACTGGTAAGTACGCTTAAAATTACTTTTCAGGGTCAGTGCTGGGCTAAAAGATGCAGCACTGGGTTCTCTCCTGATTACAGGTGAGTAAATCGGAATTCGTAGTTCGGCTGATTTTAGACGAATATTTGTATGTTTCAAAAATGGACACAGAACATTTTCTGCTGAAAACCACACAATGGATTCCTATGGAAGGAAATGCAAGTTGCTGGTAAGTACGCTTAGAATTACTTTTCAAAGTCAGTGCTGGGCTAAAAGATACAGCACTGGGTTCTCTCCTGATTACAGGTGAGTAAATCGGAATTCGTAGTTGGGCTGATTTTAGACGAATATTTGTACGTTTCATAAATGGACACTTAGAACATTTTCTGCTGAAAACCACACAATGGATTCCTATGGAAGGAAATACAAGTTACTGGTAAGTACGCTTAGAATTACTTTTCAAAGTCAGTGCTGGGCTAAAAGATGCAGCACTGGGTTCTCTCCTGATTACACGTGAGTAAATCGGAATTCGTAGTTCAGTTGATTTTAGACGAATATCTGTACGTTTCATAAATGGACACTTAGAACATTTTCTGCTGAAAACCACACAATGGATTCCTATGGAAGGAAATACAAGTTACTGGTAAGTACGCTTAGAATTACTTTTCAAAGTCAGTGCTGGGCTAAAAGATGCAGCACTGGGTTCTCTCCTGATTACACGTGAGTAAATCGGAATTCGTAGTTCAGTTGATTTTAGACGAATATCTGTACGTTTCATGAATGGACACTTAGAAAATTTTCTGCTGAAAACCACACAATGGATTCCTATGGAAGGAAATACAAGTTACTGGTAAGTACGCTTAGAATTACTTTCCAGGGTCAGTGCTGGGCCAAAAGATGCAGCCCTGGGTTCTCTCCTGATAACAGGTGAGTAAACCGGAATTCGTAGTTTGGCTGACTTTAGAGGAATATTTTTAGTTTGTGAAAATAGACACTTAGAAACTTTTCTGCTGAAAACCACACAATGGATTCCTATGGAAGGAAATACAAGTTACTGGTAAATACGCTTAGATTTACTTTTCAGGGTCAGTGCTGGGCTAAAAGATGCAGCACTGGGTTCTCTCCTGATAACAGGTGAGTAAATCGGAATTCATAGTTCGGCTGATTTTAGAGAAACATTTGTACAATGGTGAAGGAAGGGGGCGGGGCCTGAGGTGATATGTGTGCAAACACGCCCTGTGGCGTGTTTTAAGTTGGGGAATTAATTCCTCTTCAATCCTGAGGTCCCCTGTGGGCCAACTAGCCCACCAGGTACCTCCAGCATGCGCCAGGGGGCTGCATTGCAGAGAGGTGTCAGAGGCCACACCCTTTTTTACAACACTCTGCAATGCAGCTCCGTGGCGCTTACTGGAGGTATTTGGTGGGCTAGTTGGTCCCCAGGGACCCTCAGCATTGAGCAGGAATTAATTCTCCAACTTAAAATGCGCCACAGGGCGTGTTTGCACACATATCACCTCAGGCCCTGCCCCCTACCTTCACCAATGTGCAAACGGGCCCCGTGGGGTGTGTTAAGTTGGGGGATTAAGTCCCCTTGAATCCTGAGGTCCCCTGGCATCCAACTAGCCCACCAGGTACCTCCAGTATGCGCCAGGGAGCTGCGTTGCAGAGAGGTGTTCAGAGGCCACACCACTTTTTACAACACTCTGCAACACAGCTCTGTGGCGCTTAGTGGAGGTACCTGGTGGGCTAGTTGTCCCCTAGGGGACCTCTGGATTGAAGAGGAATGAATTCCCCAACTTAAAACGTGCCACAGGGCGTGTTTGCACAGCATCACCTCAGGCCCCGCCCCCTACCTTCACCACTGTGCAAACGCGACCCGTGGCGCGTTTTAAGTTGGGAGATTAAGTCCCCTTAAATCCTGAGGTCCTCTGGCGGCCAACTAGCCCACCAGGTACCTCCAGTAAGTGCCATGGAGCTGCGTTGCAGAGAGGTGTAAAAAGGAGCGTGGCCTCATTACACCTCTCTGCAACGCAGCCCCCTGGCGCATACTGGAGGTTACTGGTGGGCTAGTTGGCCCCCAGGGACCCCTAGTATTGAAGGGGAATTCGTTCCCCCTCTGCAAACGCGCCAGGGGGCACGTTTGCAGAGTGATGAAAGGAGGGGGCGTGGCCTCCTCCCGATACTGTTATTTTTTTTTTGTCTTTTTAAGAAGGGGGGCTGTGTAGCTCCCCATCTTTTTCTTATTTTTTTAAACTGTGGACGTGGCCGCCCTCCCGAGGCCTTAATTTGCCCCGGGGACCCCATCCCCCGGGGCATGGCCCTTTTTTGTTTTTTTGGAGGGGGGCTGCCTTGCCCCCCTCCTGTGGCCTCTTTTGGCCCTGGGGCCGTTTTAACATTTTTTATTATTTTTATTTTGGGGAGGGGGGCCACGTGGCCCCCTTCCCGGGCCACTACTGGCCCCAGGAACCCCATCCCCCGGAGCCCGGCCTCTGTTGGGGACCGTGGGGGGGTCCCCAATCACCCCACGGCCCCTCCGGCTCCCCACCTCCTGCGGGAGCCGGCATTGCTTTTCCACATGGGGAGCAGCTAACATGCTGCTCCCCATGTGGAAAAGCAATCGGCTTTGCTATTTGCTCTTCCAAATAGCAAAGCAGTTTGCAATGGCAGGATGGGAGCCCGGAGGCTCCCGCCCTGTCATTGCAAACAGCTGTGTCATACTAATTGTCATTTGAGATGTCATCAGTGATATCATTAGTGATGTCACTGATCATGTCATGAATGATGCAATATGTCACATCATCAGCAGTGCATTGCGGGCGCGCGAGTTATAGTTAGCAGAACTAACTATAACGGAGGAATTTCTATGGTTTTGTAAGAGTGAAATGGCCAACTAACTATAACACCCCTGAAACCTATGTTTTTTTCTGTGAATTTCTAAGGTTTTTTAAATGCTAATTTCTAACTATAACGTCTCTGAAACCTATGTTTTTTTCAGTGAATTTCAAAGCTTTTTTAAATGCTTATTTCTAACTATAACGTCACTGAAACCTATGTTTTTTTTCAGTGAATTTCAAAGGTTTTTTAAATGCTAATTTTTAAGTGTGATAGTAGTTATACCTATTTTTTAGTACTGATTTTCTACAGTTTTTTAACTGTTTATTTATAAATATTTTATTCATTAAATAACATTATATATTTTTCTGAGAATTGCAAAAATAATTTTTAAAAAAATTCAAACTGAAATATTGATTAATGTTCTTGTTTTCATTTTTTATTTTAATATATTTATATTATTATCTTTTCGCGCACTCAAAGCGTACACATCACGGTGGGTGCGTGGATTCTAGCGGTCATTTTAGAAAAAAAGTGAAGGATCCGCGTACGGTGTTCGACGGCTGCGTCTTTTTCAGTTACATAATATACATTTATTATTAACTGATGTGCACGATTGGTATGCGACCAGTCCGTGACTCCTGCTCCCGCGCATTCGCGACACATGCGCATTACGGTACGAGATGCTTGCGCAGTTGCGGGTCCCGCGTGACGTCATATACGTGCTGGGGTGCGCTGGGTGCTTGAGTCCCGCAAATAAATGTTATGTTCCAAAATGATATGTATGTGTCTTTAATATACATATTAGGGCAAGAGATTATCTAAGATATTCATAAAAATAATATATTTGTACTTATAATAAACTTATATTATTCTTAAATATATTTTCGCGAAGTCGGGTGCGTGCATCGTGAGTGCAGAAAACCAGGTCAGTAGATCCGCTGTAGAGCCAGAGAAACCAGGTCAACAGAGCCGTTGTAGATCCAGAGAACCAGGTCAGCAGAGCTGCTCTAGAGCCTAAGAAGCAGGTCAGCAGAGCTGCTCTAGAACCAGAGACCCAGGTCAGCAGAGCTGCTCTAGAGCCAGAGACCCAGGTCAGCAGAGCTGCTCTAGAGGCCGAGAACCAGGTCAGCAGAGCTGCTGTAGAGCCAGAGAAACCAGGTCCGCAGAGCTGCTTTAGAGGGAGAGAACCAGGTCAGCAGAACTGCTTTAGAGTCAGAGAACCAGCTCAGCAGAGCTGCTCTAGAGCCAGAGAACCAGGTCAGCAGAGCTAGTTTAGAGCCATAGATCCAGGTCAGCAGAGCTGCTCTAGAGGCAGAGAACCAGGTCAGCAGAACTGCTTTAGAGCCAGAGAACCAGATCAGCAGAGTTCTGTAGAGGGAGAGAACCTGGTCAGCAGAGCTGCTTTAGAGCCAGAGAACCAGGTCAGCAGAGCTGCTCTAGAGCCAGAGAACCAGGTCAGCAGAGCTGCTTTAGAGCCAGAGAACCAGGCCAGCAGAGCGGCTCTAGAGCCTAAGAACCGGGTCAGTAGAGCTGCTCTAGAGCCAGAGAACCACGCCAGCAGAGCTGCTGTAGAGCCAGAGAAATCAGGTCAGTAGAGCTGCTTTAGAGCGAGAGAACCTGGTCAGCAGAGCTGCTTTAGAGCCAAGGGACCAGGTCAGCAGAGCTGCTCTAGAGCCAGATAACCAGGTCAGCAGAACTGCTTTAGAGCCATAGAACCGGGTCAGCAGAGCTGCTTTAGAGCTAGAGAACCAGGTCAGCAGAGCTGTTGTAGAGCCAGAGAACCAGGTCAGCTGAGCTGCTGTAGAGCCAGAGAAACCAGGTCAGCAGAGCTGCTTTAAATTGAGATAACCAGGTCAGCAGAGCTGCTTTAGAGCCAGAGAACCAGGTCAGCAGAGCTGCTTTAGAGCCAGAGAACCAGGTGAGCAGAGGTGCTCTAGAGCCAGAGAACCAAGTCAGCAGAGCTGCTTTAGAGCCATGGAACCAGGTCAGCAGAGCTGCTTTAGAGCCTGAGAACCAGGTCAGCAGAGCTGCTCTAGAGCCTAAGAACCAGGTCAGCAGAGCTGCTCTAGAGCCACAGAACCAGGTGAGCAGAGCTGCTGTAGAGCCAGAGAAACCAGGTCAGTAGAGCTGCTTTAAAGGGAGAGAACCAGGTCAGGAGACCTGCTCTAGAGTCAGAGAACTATGTCAGCAGAACTGCTTTAGATCCACAGAACTGGGTCAGCAGAGCTGCTTTAGAGCCAGAGAACCAGGTCAGCAGAGCTGTTGTAGAGCCAGAGAACCGGATCAGCAGAGCTGCTCTGTAGCCTAATAACTAGGTCAGCAGAGCTGCTCTAGAGCCAGAGAACCAGGTCAGCAGACCTGCTGTAGAGCCAGAGAAACCAGGTCAGCAGAGCTGCTTTAGAGTGAGAGAACCAGGTTAGCAGAGCTACTTTAGAGCCAGAGAACCAGGTCAGCAGAGCTGCTCTAGCTGACACTGACTGACTGACACTGACTGATTGACACTGATTGACGGACACTGACACTGACTGACACTGACTGATACTGATTGACTGAAACTGACTGACTGACAATGACTGAAACTGATTGACTGACACTGACTGACTGACACTGACTGACACTGATTGACTTACACTGACAGACTGACACTGAATGACACTGATTGCCTGACACAGACTGACACTGATTGACTGATAATGACACTGACTGACTGACACTGACTGACTTACACTGACTGACACTGACTGACTACTCTCTACTACTCTACCACTCACTCTCTACTACTCTCTATTACTCTCTCTCTACTACTCACTCTCTACTACTCACTCTCTACTACTCACTCTTTAATACTCTACTACTCTCTACTACTCACTCTCTACTACTCTCTACTACTCACTCTCTACTGCTCACTCTCTACTACTCTCTACTACTCACTCTCTGCTACTCTCTCTCTACTACTCACTCTCTACTACTCTCTACTATTCACTCTCTACTACTCACTCTCTACTACTAACTCTACTACTCTCTGCCACTCACTCTCTACTACTCTACTACTCACACTCTACTACTCTCTCTCTACTACTCATTCTCTACTACTCTACTACTCTCTACTACTCACTCTCTACTACTCACTGTCTACTACTCTCTATTACTCACTCTCTACTACTCACTTGCTACTACTCTCTACTTTTCACTCTCTACTCCTCTGTACTACTCTCTCTACTACTCTCTACTACTCACTCTACTACTCTCTACTACTCTCTACCACTCACACTCTACTACTCTACTACTCACTCTCTACTACTCTCTATTATTCTCTCTCTACTACTCACTCTCTACTACTCACTCTACTACTCTCTACTACTCACTCTCTACTACTCTCTCTCTACTACTCACTCTGTACTATTCACTCTCAACTACTCACTCTCTACTACTCACTTTCTACTACTCGCTCTCTACTACTCCCTACTACTCACTCTCCACTACTCACTCTCTACTACTCACTCTCTACTACTCTCTCTCTACTACTCTCTCTCTACTACTCACTCTCTACTACTCTCTACTACTCACTCTATCCTACTCACTCTCTACTACTCACTCTCTACTACGCTCTACTGCTCACTCTCCACTACTCACTCTCTACTACTAGCTCTCAACTATTCTCTACTACTCACCCTACTACTCACTCTCTACTACTCTACTACTCTCTCTTACTCTCTCTACTTCTCACTCTCTACTACTCTCTACTACTCACTCTCTACTACTTTCTCTCTACTACTCTCTACTACTCACTCTACAATTCACTCTCTACTACTCCCTACTACTCACTCTCTACTATTCTAATACTCTCTACCACTCTCTCTCTACTACTCACTCTCTACTACTCACTCTCTACTACTCTCTACTACTCACTCTCTATGACTCTCTACTACTCACTCTCTACTACTCTCTCTCTACTAATCTGTACTACTCTCTACTACTCACTCTTTACTACTCACTCTACTACTCACTCTCTACTACTCTCTACTACTCACTCTCTACTACTCTCTCTCTACTACTCTCTGCGACTCACTCTACTACTCACTCTCTACTACTCTCTAATACTCTTTCTCTGCTACTCACTTTCTACTACTCACTCTCTACTACTCACTCTCTACTACTCTCTACTACTCACTCTCAAATACTAACTCTCTACTACTCTCTACTACTAACTCTCTACTACTCACTCTACTACTCTCTACTACTCACTCTCTGCTACTCTCTCTAGTACTCTCTACTGCTCACTCTCTAATACTCACTCTCTACTACTCTTTACTACTCACTCTCTACTACTCACTCTACTACTCACTCTCTGCTACTCTCTCTACTACTCTCTACTACTATCTACTGCTCTCTACTACTCACTCTCTACTCTCTATTACTCACTCTACCACTCTCTACCTCTCTCTCTACTACTCTCAACCTATACCTCTCTACATCTACCTCTCTACCTCTACACCTCTACCTCTCTCTACCTCTCTCTACACGCACACATATGCACATATATATATGCATAAATATGCATATGCAATTCCGTTTTGTGAGCATATATAAACATATATATAATCTGCATATCTATATAAATACAAATATAAATGCATTCATACATATACATATATGCATATATATGCATGTTATGTACATGAAAGTTTGAAAAACACTAATACAAGCAAAGCTAAAAAGCCACCTAATTACAAACAGAATTGCTTTAACTTAAACGAGGGCGAGAACTATTGCATTTTCAATGCTTGTTTACTTTGATTTCATCAAGAAGGCATTCAGATGTGTCACATATTTGCCATAAATTCTGAATGGTAGCACTCTAGTTGCTCATTAGATCACTGTAGTAAAGCTACTGCTCACCAGGGAAGTCTGCTGCTGGCATTCAAAGTGCATGTTTCAGTCTGCATGTCAGACTTTTTTAATGAAATAGAAGAGGATTTGAGAAGTCACTCAAAATGTGCCCTAATTTTTCCTTTTTCAGCACTAATCATAATTTCTATGGTAAAATGAACCCCCTCATTGTGTTCCTTTTAAATTAAACTACTCACTCTCTACTACCCACTCGCTACTACTCTCTACTACTACTACTCTCTACTACTCACTCTCTACTATTCACTCTCTACTACTCTCTACTACTCACTCTACTACTCTCTACTACTCTCGACCACTCACTCTCTACTACTCTACTTCTCACTCTCTACTACTCTCTACTGCTCTCTCTCTACTTTTCCCTCTCTACTACTCACTCTACTACTCTCTACTACTTACTCTCTAGTAATCACTCTGTACTTCTCACTCTCTACTACTCACTCTCTACTACTAGCTATCAACTACTCTCTACTACTCACTCTCCACTACTCACTCTCTACTACTCGCTCTCTACTACTTTCTACTACTCACTCTCTACTACTAACTCTCTTCTACTACTCTACTACTCTCTACTACTCTCTCTGCTACTCACGCTCTACTACTCACTCTCTACTACTCACTCTCTACTACTCTCTACTACTCTCTATGACTCACTCTCTACTACTCTCTATCACTCACTCTCTACTACTCTACTACTCACTCTCTACTACTCTCTACTACTCTCTCTACTACTCACTCTCTACTACTAACTCTAATACTCTCTACTACTCACTCTCTACTACTCTCTACTATGCACTCTCCACTACACACTCTCTACTACTTGCTCTCTACTACTTTCTACTACTCACTCTACTACTCACTCTTTACTCCTCTACTACTCTCTACTACTTTATTTACTACTCACTCTCTTCTACTCTCTCTACTACTCACTCTCTACTACTCACTCTCTATTACACACTCTCTACTACTTGCTCTCTACTACTCTCCACTACTCACTCTAGTACTCACTCTCTACTACTCCCTACTACTCACTCTACTACTCGCTCTCTACTACTCTCTACTACTCACTCTCTACTACTCACTCTCTACTACTCTACTACACCCTGCTACTCTCTCTCTACTACTCTCTTTCTACTACTTACTCTCTACTATTCTCTACTACTCATTCTCTACTACTCTCTCTCTACTACTCTCTATTACTCACTCTACTACTCACTCTACTTCTCACTCTCTACTACTCACTCTCTACTACTCTCTACTACTCACACTCCACTACTCAATCTCTACTACAAGCTCTCTACTACTCTCTACTACTCACTCTCTAATAGTCTCTGCTACTCTCTCTACTACTCATGCTCTTCTACTCACTCACTCTCTACTACCCACTCTCTACTAATCTACTACTCTCTATTACTGTCTCTACTACTCACTCTCTACTACTCTCTACTACTCACTCAATTACTCTCTCCTACCCTCTATCACTCACTCTCTACTACTCTACTACTCACTGTCTACTACTCTCTACTACTCTCTCTACTATTCACTCTCTACTACTCACTCTAATACTCTCTACTACTCACTCTCTACTACTCTCTACTACGCACTCTCCACTACTCACTCTCTACTACTCGCTCTCTACTACTCTCTACTACTCACTCTACTAGTCACTCTTTACTACTCTACTACTCTCTACTACTCTCTTTACTACTCACTCTCTACTTCTCTCTCTGCTACTCACTCTCTACTACTCACTCTCTACTACACACTCTCTACTACTTGCTCTCTACACCTCGCTCTCTACTACTCTCTACTACTCACTCTCTACTACGCCCTACTACTCACTCTACTACTCACTCTCTACTACTCTCTACTACTCACTCTCTACTACTCCACTACTCTCTATTACTCACTCTCTACTACTCACTCTCTACTACTCTACTACACCCTACTACTCTCTCTCTACTACTCTCTCTCTACTACTCACTCTCTACTACTCTCTCTATACTATTCTCCACTACTCACTCTCTACTACTCTCTCTACTACTCTCTACTACTCTCTACTACTCACTCTACTACTCACTCTCCTTCTCACTCTCTACTACTCACTCTCTACCACTCTCTACTACTCACTCTCCACTACTCTCACTCTACTACTCTCTACTACTCACTTTACTACTCACTCTCTACTACTCTCTACTACTCTCTCTCTGCTACTCACTCTCTACTACTCAGTCTCTACTACTCTCTATTACTCACTTTCTCTTACTCACTCTCTGCTACTCACGCTCTACTACTCTCTACTTCTCACTCTCTACTACTCTCTACTACTCACTCTACTACTCACTCTCTAATACTCTCTACTACTCTCTACTACTCACTCTCTATTGCCCACTCTCTACTACTCTCTACTACTCACTCTCTACTACTCTCTACTACTCACTCGCTACTACTCACTCTCTACTACTTACACTACTGCTTTCTACTACTCACTCTCTGCTACTCTCTCTACTACTCTCTACTAATCTCTACTACTCACTCTCTACTTTCTACTCTCTATTACTCATCCTCTACTCTCTCTCTCGGTACCTCTCTCTACCTCTCTCTCTACTATTCTCTACCTCTCTACCTCTACCTCTCTACCTCTACCTCTCTACCTCTCTACCTCCACCTCTCTACCTCTACCTCTCTACCTCTACACCTCTACCTCTCTACCTCTCTCTGCCTCTATATACACACAAACATATGCACATACATATGCATATGCATTATATATATGTATGTGTATATATATATATACATACATATATAAACATATATATAATCTGCATATCTATATAAATACAAATATAAATGCATGCATACATATGCATGTTATGTACATGAAAGTTTGAAAAACACTAATAAAAGCAAAGCTAAAAAAGTCACCTAATTACAAACAGAATTGCTTTAACTTAAACGAGGGCGAGACCTATTGCATTTTCAATGCTTGTTTACTTTGGTTCCATCAAGAAGGCATTCAGATGTGTCACACATTTGCCATAAATTCTGAATGGTAGCACTCTAGTTGCTCATTAGATCACTGTAGTAAAGCTACTGCTCACCAGGGAAGTCTGCTGCTGGTATTCAAAGTGCATGTTTCAGTCTGCATGTCAGAATTTTTTAATGAAATAGAAGACGATTTGAGAAGTCAAAATGTGCCCTAATTTGTCTTTCTGCAGCACTAATCGTAATTTCTATGGCCAAATGAACGCCCTTATTTTGTTCCTTTGCAAATTAAATGTTTTAAGTGTTACCACTTTATTCCAATCAAGATGGCTTCAGGTGTGCCATAACTTTGTCATAAATAAGACTGTTAGCGCTCTAGTTGTTCTTTAGAACACTCTGGGACATTTTGCCATTGGGCTATACTTGGGCTACATCTGGGTGATATTTGTGCTACATTTGGGCTCTTTTGTCTCTGGTGGCTATCTTGGGAGACTTATTTGTTATGAAGTTTCCTAATTTCCTCATTTACTACAGTCTCCTCAGTAGGAATACTTTCTGTTTTTTACTTTGATTTGATCAAGAAGGCACTCAGATGTGTCACACATTTGCCATAAGTTCAGAATGTTAGCACTCTAGTTGCGCATTAGATCACTGTAGTAAAGCTACTGCTCACCAGGGAAGTCTGCTGCCGGTATTTAAAGTGCATGTTTCAGTCTGCATGTCAGAATTTTTAATGAAATAGAAGAGGATTTGAGAAGTCACTTAAAATGTACCCTAATTTTTCTTTCTGCAACACTAATCATTCTTTCTATTGCAAAATGAACCCCCTCATTTTGTTCCTTTTTAAATTACATTTTTTAAGATTTAGCACTTTATTCCAATCAAGATGGCTTCAGGGTGTGTCATACGTTTGTCATAAGTAGGACTGTTAGCTCTAGTTTTTCTTTGGATCACTCTGGGAAACTGCAGTAGAACACAAAGGAATCAACTGACAGTCTCTGCACTTGTTGGATGTACATGCTTTACTGAGAATGTCAGATTTCATTCTCACATGACTGAGAAAGATAATTTGAATTTACAGAAAATATTCTCTCAGTTTAGCTTATAGATCACCTTCCAAACCTCTGTGGGAAAAGCATGAGAAAATAGTTTTCTCTCAAACATGATTCATGATATCCCAGCAGAAGGATTTTTCACATGGTAAATCACCTTAGAACATACCACAATTCCTAAAATGAGTATGGTACCATCAACAAATGATTTATAATGTAACTAAAGTCTTAAAACCTTCTATTAACTGCAATGCTTTTTAATGAGGTGCTATTATGTATATTGGTCCCAAGATGGCTGCCAACACTTCTTGGATGAAGTGCTGACAGCTAATCAGATCTCACGATGAGATGTGTAGTTAGGCTCCGCCCAGATATATATGTGATTTTACTTTTGATTTTCTCAGGAACTACTAAACGGATTTACACCATTTAAGCAAAAGGCATGACTCTGAACCAAGGTCTACCTTTCTGCCAAATTTGGTGTAATTCCTTTCAGCAGTTCGGGCTGTAGCTGTGACTAAATGTCCCTATGGAAAATTGCATGGGGAAAACATTTTCTCGGCCCCCGCTTGACAAATCACCCGGAGACTTTCAGGATAAGAGCAGACCGGAGCGGGCCACGAGTTTTGAACATTTTGCGGAGATTCATCAACCGGCGCCAAAGTTATTCTAAATAGAATATTGCGGATTTCCTATGAATAATAGGTCCTAACTATAACTACCTGCTGGTGACCTCCAGTGGGTAATATATATATATATATATATTATCTACTGGCGGTCGCCAGTAGATAGTCATAGTTAGGACCTATTTTCCATAGGAAATCCGCAACATATTATTGGGAATATCTTTGGCGCCGATTGACGAATCTTTGCAAAGGTTTCCAAACTTTTGGCCAGCTCCACTCCGCTCCTACCCTGAAAGTTTTGCGGTGATTCGTCAAGCGGGGGCCGAGAAAAAAGGGGGGTCCCAAAATGCGTTTTCCCCATGTAATTTCCCATAGGATCTGTTGTCGCAGCTACAGCCCGAACCGCTGAACGGAATGACACCAAATTTGGCAAAGAGGTAGTCCTCAGTTCGGACTCGTGCCTTTTGCATATATGGTGTGAATCCGTTCAGTAGTTCCTGAGAAAATTAGAGTTAAAAGTACATAAATATCTATGGCCGCGGAGGATACGCGGACCGTACACACACCGTACGCGCACCCTCCCCGACCCGAGCGCGCACCCTCCCAATCGCGTGCTGAATGCTAATTGGCTGTCGAGTGTCTGTCTACATTCGAAACCAGGAACTGTTGGCGGCCATTCTCTGCCTCGGTAGAAGCGAGGCTGAAGAAGCAAGGGAAATAGGTGTGTAAAACATATAAAGGGGGCAGAGTGGAAATACTCTGACCCTCTAGAGGTGCTTAGGGGGTCCCAGAAGGACCCCCTGGGCCCCCCTTTTAAAAAAAATAAAAAACGGCGAAATGAGCGCACGGTGCGCGCATCCTATCACGTTGGATGCATGGATTCTCTCGCGGTGGGTTCACGGATCCAAGTAAAAAAAAAATGAAATTGTTGGGAGATAAAGATTAAGGTTAAGTGTTTTGTTCTTGAGTGCCTCTAAAAAGAGCCATTGTATTCATTCAGAGTTTTTGGTACTTATAAGTAAGTACCTATACAGAGTCTAAAGTTGTTGAGGAAGACTCTGTTTCCTTCATCAGTAAAGTGTACTCCATCTCTCCTATACATCTCTTGCATATGAAAGCGCAGATTGTTATTGTAAATGGACCCCATTCTGTAGTCTTGGAGAAAAGCAGAAACAGATTTATTCACATGTTTCCTAGCTTTCTCAATCTGTGGACAAAAATGATCGGACCAGTTCCATTTCTGCCTTTGGCATATGTTAGAATACACAAAGGCAGTTTTAGGGAAAAGTGAAATCAGTTCTGCAAAGGTGTCCTTCATAAGCATTTCCAGACCTACCCCAGTCAAAGTGCCTAGGTCATTGCCACCACAGTGCACTATTATGAGGTCAGGGTGTTGGATGTGCATGAAGGATTTCACCAATGGCATCAATTGGGGCCACTTTAACCCTCTCTGTCCAATCCATTTAATGTCTACATTTGGCAAACCTAGGTCTTTGTGAATGCCTTTGTTTTCTGCATACCTTTGGCTCCAGAAAATGTATCTGTGTCCCACAATCTACACTCTAAGCATCTTGTAAGGAGGTCTGGATGCACTCAGATGGTCTCTGTAAATGAAATGGCAGTTTGGAAAGTAAGATGTTTCTAAAATGGTGGCTAAGATGCAGTTTTGAAAAAATAAATGATTGGTTGTTTGACAACCTTCTACACTGAAAGGTAGGGTGTATATTTCTGTTTTTTAAACGCATGATTCTTATTGGTTAACAAAAACTGATGGTAAGGAACATTATATATGATAAGCTGATATGTTGAGAAGTCAAGCACACTTGCTGTCTTGATTAGCAACATTGTGTGTGCTGAACTTGTGACCTGTTTGCTCAGTACAGTGTTCCATGACCTGTTTCTATGGTAACGGGCAGAAGGCAGATTGGGGGAAGGGTTGAAGTTTATGTCATTTGGAAAGGGTTGAAATGTTTAACCAATAGAAATGTGGGTTTGCTTTTGAATTTATGTGGGAAGGAATGTGATTTGATGTTTACATGTATATGTGTGGAAAATGAGAGGGAAATTTTGCCATTCTTTGGTTCTGGTGACAGGTGCACAGTGCAGAGATTCTGTATAAGAAAATCTGGTGTGTGACAGATATCTGGTGTGTTACGTCATATACTTCTTAATCTACAAAACATCTTGAAAGGTGAGTTATTTAATTGTGAGGGGATGTATGTAGACTATTTTTATTTTAATCAGACTAATATATTTCTTCTGCTAAAGTGTAGGGAGTACTTTTTTTTCTCTACAATCTTATTGACAGTGTGTGTGCATGTAGAAACCCTTCTGTGATAAGCATTTGTTTTTTCATGTGTTTTTAGACAGATAACTATGCAGTTTTTATATTTTGGTGGAATTAGAAACCAGTCATTGTTTATGAATTTGTGAAATTAGTTATGTTTCTGCACTAAAATGTAGTACTCCTTGTAGATGAAGAAATGTGTTTTGGTATAGTGCAAGGGATAGTGTTGTTTGTCTAGAATCACACAGTGAGTCTGTGTGCATTTGGGAACCACTGTGAGAGAAGCATTTGGTAACATCGTTTATTTGCTGACAGATAACTCTTTTAAAACCTGTCATGTTGTCAAGTTTTAGTAGCATTATTAGCCAGTCTTTGCTTATGTGTTGATTAAATAAGTCAGGCTTTGACACAAAAGTGCACTCTTGAAATATGCACATTGTGTGCAGTTCCCTTACCACTTCCATAGTAGTAAATGAGTTGTGGTAAACTTCTAGGGATAGTGGTGCTTGTCTAGAATCACACTGTGAGTGTGTGTGCATTTGGGAACCACTGTGAGAGAAGGATTGGGTAACATCGTGTATTTTCTGACAGATAACTCTTTTAAAACCGTTCATGTTGTCAAGTTTTAGTAGCATTGGAAGCTAGTCTTTGCTTATGCATTGATAAAATGAGTCAGGGTTTGACACTAAGGTGCAGTACCATGTACTATTCTCTTCACTGTGGCAGAACTGAAAATTTAAAAGTTTTACCCAGGCACTGTCCTAGAAGTAGTCTGATGATTTAGTCAGTTTCTAAGTACTTATGTTGTGAACCATTCATTACCAAATAGACTGCTTCAAATGTCTATGCAGTATGCATGTAGTGTTCTAACATACTATACACTTGTCTTTTACACCTTCAATTCCCTAGTCAGTATCCACACACTTCCAGGAAACACCCTGTCACTCCCTTTGTAGTCCTCTAGTGACCCATTCAGCACCATGTACTAATCCATTCACTGTGCCAAAACCCAAACACTTATAAATTCACCAAGACACTCTCTTTCCAGTATTCTAATGATTCAGTCACTGCCTAAGTATTCATGCACTGAGCCAGGCCTTAGCACATGGACTTCTTCTAACCCCTATCAACTATGCATGCAGTCTTCTAACCACCTAGACACTTGTCTTTCACACTTTCAATTCCCTAGTCAGTATCCATACAGTCCAGCAAACATCCTTGCACTCTTCTAGTGACCCATTCAGTACCAAGTACTAATCCATTCTCTGCGCCAAAAGCCTACCACGTATAAATTCACCCAGGTAGTCTTTTTGCTGTACTCTAATCATTCAGTCAGTACTCAAGTACTCATGCAGTGAGCCAGGCCTTATCACATAGACTGCTTCAAACGCCTATTCACTATGCATGTAGTCCTCTAACCAACTACACAGTTGTTTTTCACACCTTCAATTCCCTAGTCAGTATCCATACACTTCCAGGAAACACCCTGTAACTCCCTCTGCAGTCCTCTAGTGACCCATTCAGCACCATGTAGTAATCCATTCACTGTGCCAAAACCCAAACACTTATAAATTCACCAAGACACTCTCTTTGCAGTACTCTAATCATTCAGTCAGTGCCTAAGTATTCATGCACTGAGCCACGCCTTAGCACATGGACTGTTTCAAACCCCTATCCACTATGCATGCACTCTTCTAACCACCTAGACACTTGTCTTTCAGACTTTCAATTCCCTAGTCATTATCCATACTGTCCAGCAAACATCCTGTGACTCCCTTTGCACTCCTCTAGTGACCCATTCAGTACCAAGTACTAATCCATTCCCTGCGCCAAAAGCCTACCACTTATAAATTCACCCAGGCACTCTCCTTGCTGTAGTCTAATCATTCAGTCAGTACCCAAGTACTCATGCAGTGAGCCAGGCCTTAGCACATGGACTGCTTTAAATGCCTAGCCAGTATGCATTCAGTCCTCTAATCAGCTACACAGTTGTCTTTCACACCTTCAATTCCCCAGTTAGTATTCATACACTTCTAGCAAACACCCTGTTACTCACCCAGTGTGTCTCCTTATAGTACTGCTTCAAAGTAGTGTTTTAACCATCGTCACACTTGTGGTTTAGGGCTATAGTTTCTTAGTCAGTTTTTATATAAAATGTGTTTGTACAGTAATGGAATAGTGTAAATTTGAAAGTTATTAATATACATTTATTTGTGATTCTTTTTTACAGATACTGTTTTTCAACGTTAAAATAGAGAAATGATGCCAGAAAAAAAAGGAAAAGAAAAGAACAGAGACAGGAGGATTATTTGAAGAAACATCAACCACAAGTATTGAATGAACAAGATAATGTGGCTAAAAGGAAAAAATCTTCTGGTAAGATCACGAAGCAATTTATTAAAAATGTTTGTAGGAGCAAACAGAATGTAGATAATGCTGGAACTTCTGAGAATTTTTCAAGTAAGAAAAAAATTCAAAATGAGAGGAAAAGTAAAAAAGCAAATGTTCAGTCAAAGGAGATAAAGTATGGTAAAAGAAGGCAAAATCAGTATAAGGAATTACGCAAAAAAATATTTTACAAGAGAGTAGTGCTTAATTTGCTGAAAGATGTGAAAAAATATAAAAAGAGAGCTTTATTTTATAAAAAGAAGAAGCATATTGAAAGCATTGTGGAAAAGGCTTTTGAAGTAAAAAGGAAACTGTTTATTTTAGTGTTAAACAGAATTCGATCACTATATAAACCAATATATGTAATGAAGGCCAAAAGTAGGAGGAAAAGAGTTATTAATAAAAACATTTTTTGTGATTTTTTTTGGGAGAATGGAAACACAGTTCTAGTTTAGAGCCTTTTTTTAATGAAGAGAGTTATTCACTGAGCGAAAAATTATTGTATGCAGTTGACAGCAGTGGTAGAGGTTATGAGGTTAGTGACGGTTGTCCAATGGAGAAAGAGAAAATGGTTGAAAGAAATGCAGAAGAAGTGATAGCTGATGAAGTTTTAGGGAGACGTGCTAAAAACCCTGTGTACACTTGGGATTGCAGTAGTGTTTGCAGTGTACGACAGGAATCTATTGAAAAGTTATGTAGTTTTTTACGAGCCTATACTAAAAAAAGTGTAAAACAAAAGATTAAGCTGTTCTAAGGACTAGACCCTTGCAGAGTGAGAAAACATAGTGGTTTGCAAGGTCATTCTCTGACTTGTCTTTCTAGGAAAGTTTGTCAAAGTGTTTTTCACCATTTCAGAATGCTGGCAGTACATCATACTCAAAATGCGGAAGTTAGTGAGAAGGTTGTATTATGCAAAAAGTCCAGCACTAAAGTTAAGTGAGTTGAACTGTGCTCTTTTGCGTGGGTCAGTATCAGATGTGAAGCAGGTCTGTGAGGATATTGAGTTTTGTTACTTTGGGCCTCAGCAAGAGAGTGAAGAAACTGACACATTAGTAGAACAAAATGTTGAAGACAATGTAGAACCCGTAATTTCAGAAAAATTTGAGGATTAAATCACAAAGTTTAAGGTAATTTCAGGTGAAAGACCAAATGTTTCTTGTATTTGTTGTCGGCGAAGTCACTATAAAAATCAGACTAGGGGTGTCAATCTGTATTTTAAAAGTGAAATAGAAGATAATGATAAGTGGATGGAATTTGCAACTTATTTGTTGGTAGAGGATTGTTTTGATTTGGGATGTGAGCAGCGTATTTGCAAATATTGTTATAACAAATTAGATGAGAATAAAATGCCTGCTAGAGCTGTTCATAATAATCTAGAGTTGGTTGCTATTCCTCCAGAGCTGATAGATTTAAATACGTCTGAGTCTATTCTCATACAATGTGTTCACCCATTTCAGGCTATTGTTCGTATGGAGCCCAAAACAAGTAAATGACCTCCATTAGAGTTGCAAAGAGGATTGAAAGGAAGAGTTGTGTATTTGCCATTAGATTTAAGGAAAAATATTGAAACTATTGGTGTAGATCATGCAGAAAATGAGCCACTAGTTATTCTAGTTAATGGTGTTCCTACTAAGAATAAGAACATCTGGCAAGAGTTAGTGGATGTTAGAAAAGTGCAAAAGCCATCATTGTATCTGTTTAAAAATAATGAGTACTATAGAAATGTGTTTGTTGGAGAAGAAGAAATAGATTTAGCAGAAGATACTGAAACATTAAGTGGACACATTGAAAAAGTGGACATGTCCAGATGTGAAGAGATCTATGAAAATTACAGTGTACATCCTCTTCATTCCAAGGAGGTGATGGGGAATACAATTGAGTTCTTTCAAATGAAAAAAGCAACAGGAAGTCCCATGAGTGTATGGGAAGAGAGCTTGGAAGCTCGTTGTTTCCCGCAGTTGTTTCCAACAGGAAAAGGTGGACGATATGATGAACGTCCTTTGCAGATTCCTGCATCTGAATATCGGACAACAAGATTATATGCAGAAGATCCAAGATTTCGTCAATGTATCCCTTATATGTTTCATCTTTTGTTTGAAAGTGACTTGTCTGGACTTTCATATGCAGTAAATCACATTTTAAAAACTGGAATGCATCTTCAAAATGTAACTGCAAAGGATTTTATGGATAAAGTCCATCAGAGAGATGATCATTTAGAATCTCAGTTGAGTAATCTGATGGCATGTCAGCGTGGGACTAATGAATATTGGTACCGTCGACATGGACAACTGAAATGTATGCTACGGAACTTGGGAACTCCTTCATGGTTCGTTACACTAAGCTGTGCTGAGTATCATTGGGATGGTTTAATTGAATTTCTTTGAGAGGCAAATTCCAATATAAAAAATATTGAATACAAGACACCTGGAGAATTGTGCTCTTTGGATCCTGTCAATGTATGCAGATATTTCAATCATAGATTTGAAGCTATGATGTCTTTCATCTGCAATAAAAAGAATCCTCCTCTTGGAGAAGTTTTGGATTTCTTTTGGAGAAAGGAGTATCAAGCAAGAGGTGCTCCTCACATACATATGTTGTTCTGGGTCAAGGACGCCCCCAAATTTGGAACAGATTCAGATGAAACTGTTTTGTCTTTCATTGAAGATTATGCTACATGTGCTCTTCCCAATAGCAGAGAAGACAAAAACTTAAAACAACAAGTCTTACGATTTCAAAGCCACAGGTGTGGAAAATACTGTCGACAAAAGTACAAGTCAAAGGATAAGTTCTATACCAAATCTCGTTTTGGATTTCCATGTCCTGTATTATCCAAAGGAAGAGTGAACAGTTTTATGTCAGCTGTATGACATACCATCACAAGAAAGTCTCCGAAAAACACCTACAACTTAAGAAGAAGCGAAGAATCAAAATACATAAATGACTACAATCCAGTTATTTTATCCATGTGGAACGCTAACATGGATATTCAGTATGTTGCAGACAATTCCATTGCTGTTGCTCGATATGTAACGTCTTACATTACTAAATCAGAAAAGACTTAATTGAAAGAAATGTGAGAAGAGATTTTTCATGAGAAGACTCTAAGTAAGAAATTATACAGTTTCAGTTTGAAGATGTTATCGCATCGTGAAATTGGAGCTTATGACTGTTCAGATAGGTTATCATCTGCAAGTCTATATTCCAAAAGTAGAAGAATCATTTGGGTGAGTCTAGGTCTTGCAGGAATGCGAAATCGGGTACTGAGATCTGTTCAAGAAATTGAATATTTAGCAGAAAATGACCCTGAAAGTACAGATATTTTGAAAACCAATATGTTGGACATATACTATCCAAATAGAAGTCATCATCTTGAGAACATGTGTCTCTATGAAGTGCTGCAAAACTACACTTTTAAACGGAATACTACAGAGAACATCAACGAATTGAAAATATGCAGTGATTGGTTCCGAAGGATGTCTTGTGAAACAAAGGAAAGGAAATTTAATTAATCACAGAAAACTGAGTTGCAACACTGCTGACAAAAGGGAATTTTACTATTTAGCCCTTTTGCAAATGTTCAAACCATGGCGCTCAGAACTGGAATTACTTGGAGATTTTCCCATCTATCAAGATTAATTTAATGCTTCTAAAGATAGCATACAATGTAGTGCTTTCGCAAATTATGTCAAAATGTTGAATGATGAAATTGATCAAGAAGCTATAATTGCAGCTGAGATTGCTAGAGACAGTTCTCAAGACAGTCAAAGTTCTGCTGCACTGAGTCAAGATCCACTAAGACAACCAATTGTTGAAAATGAAGCAGCAATTGCAATGAATGAGGTGGAAACAGCAATGTATCAAGCACAAGAAGATGCAATACAGTTACGAAACTTGGAAGAGCAACTAAATGTTGAACAGAAACAAATATATCAGCAAGTAAAAGAGCAGATTGACCATGGATTACTTCATGAAAAGAGAGGGTGCTCATGTACATCATTTCAACCTATCCGAATGTATGTGAGTGGTCAAGCTGGAACAGGAAAAAGTTTTTAATTAAAGTAATTACAAGTTATCTGCAAAAAACAACTGAGTCTTATTTGTCTTGTGTTGTCACTGCTCCAACTGGGTTGGCAGCACATAACATTAAAGGAATTACTTTACATCGTTTACTAATGCTACCAGTAGAGCATGAGAACAAATTGGAATACCACAAGCTATCTGGAGAAGCTTGTTGTGAAATTTCAAGAGTCCTGAAGAAAATGAAACTTCTCATTATTGATGAGGTGAGCATGGTTTCAAACTTGATGCTTGCCTTTGTGCATTTAAGAATGCAGCAAATTCTTAAAGCAGAGTATGACGTGTTATTTGGAGGAAAACACGTCATAGTTTTTGGAGATCTACTGCAACTAACTCCGGTAAAAGGACAACCGGTATTTAAAACACTTGCTCATGAGGATACCAGAAAGTCTCTTGGCAGTGTTGGTAATGTGAAAATTTGGAGTAATTTTGAATACAAAGAACTGACAACAAATATGCGGCAGGCAAATGATGCTGAATATGGAAGTATTCTTCAAGATATAAGAATTGGAATTCTTTCAAAAAAAGGGAAAGAAGCTTTGGAGAGTCGATTACTTTGCAATGTCTTTCCAAATGAAAATGCAGTTCCTGCAAAAGTGTACTTGGAAATTGCTAAAAATAAGTCAGTGATTTGCTTAATGCCAACACTGAATGAGTGTTCAATATTCAACGAAGAATTATTAAAACTGGAAAATGAAGAAATTGTAATAATGGAAGCCATTGATAAAATACTGCATGAAGGGATCACTATTATTTTGACGGGTAAGTTGAGATCAAAACTGGATTGTTTAGAAAAAAAAATAACTAAAACTGCTGGTTTAGAAAAGACACTATATGCGTGTGTGAACTGTCGGGTAATTTTAAGGCGTAATTTGGATGTAGAGAAAGGTTTAGTTAATGGTGCAATGGGCAAAGTGGTGGATTTTGTGAATTATCAGAAAAAAGAAGGAATTGAATTTTTAAAAATCAGATTGAAGAAGTTAAAGAAATTGGTTGTGGTTGAGTTCGTTTTTTGCTTGTTAAAGATTTATATGTCCGTAGGAAACAATTTCCATTTTCTCTGGCATATGCAGTGACTATTCATAAATCTCAAGGATTAAGTGTAGACAGTGCATTGGTGAACATTGGATCTACCGTATTTAAAGAGGGTATGGCATATGTTGCTTTGTCGCAAGTCAGAACATTATCTGGTTTGTTTTAGATTGATTTTGATGAGACAAAGCTTACTGCACATGCAAACTGTGTAAAAGAGTATAATAGGTTAAGAAGGGTGTATGCTCCAAATTTAGGTCAATATCCTGTATTTGAAAAGCGTGTGGTTGGTCGAAAAAGAAGGTTAGAGAATATCTGTTCTGAAGGGGTGAAGAAGGGAAAAGAACAAGATAATGTTGTGATTGCAGGTAAAAAGAAATTGGACGCTGTTGAAGAGATTGTTGGTTATCAGTTTGAAAATAGTTCTGGTGTCAACTGCTATGCTAATGTAGTGGTCAATGTTGTTTTTTATCTGGAAGGTTTGCAAGAACAAATTATGCAGAATCAGGAAAAAAGATTTTGTTCTCTGTTGCATTCTGTTTATGAAAAATTGACAACAGATAGAAGTAAAATACAATCTGTTTCAGATGTTCGTAGTCTTTTGGATGTGTGTTCTGGTTCTACACAATTTACACAAAATATCCAACAAGATGCTCAGGAATTTTTAATGTATATGCTTACCATTTTTGAAAATGAAGGTGTAGAAATAGAAAATATTTTTGGCCTTTCTTACAAATGGGAACATCATTGTGAAAATTGCATGTATACATGTAGCACCAATGTAGACACTGAGAGATTTCTGTATTTAACATTACCAGACTGCGAATCAGTGTCTTTCAATAAATCAGTTAAAGGTGCAAATCAAAACATGGAGTGTAGCCAATGTAAATCAGAAATGTTATCCACATTATTCTTAACAAAATAATGAAAATAAATAATTTTAATGATGCAACGTTGTACAGCTGACGGAGGAAAATTGGATACTTTAATAAAACAATTTGTAGCAGCACAACAATCAATATCAGGAAGGACTTTTGCTGCAATAATTTTCCATGATGGTCCTTCCACCACATCTGGACATTACACTGCCTATCTAAAATGTGAGAAAGGCTGGACACTTTGTAATGATTCCCAGTTGGTTTTTAAACAACGTTTGCATAGGGAATTACAAAATTCCTACCTACAATTTTTAAAGTCAAAGTTTTAGGAAGATAATTCACTCTCTGAGGAATTTATTATTATAATTTAACAGGACTGCCATTGGACAATATACATAAAGAAGAAGTGCAAAAATACCATTTGGCCTCTTGTGAGATGCTCCCTAATATCCAGCCCACTATTACACTCGTCAAGTCTATGCCTCTTCTTAATCTTGTGTATTGGAATGTCGCGGGGCTTCCTAAAAAGCTCCTGATTCCGGAATGGCACGATTTTATTGGCACATTTGACGTATGTGTATTCCAAGAAACATGGAGCACAATCCCTCTATATAAATCAGGGTATTCTACACACTATATACCGGCCCTAAGTTCAGGGAAAGGTCGCCCATCAGGGGGATTACATGTGTGGGTAAATATCAAGCATAATTGGCTGGTTCAGTGTCACAAGAATGTTTCCCCTGATCTTCTACATTTAACAATAAAGGTTCACATAGTGGTCCCACTCTAGATCTTTTTAACATCTATGCTAGAGGTTCGACGGGTGGACAGATGTCTCAAACAGTGTCTGCCTTGGAGCACGAACTGACCCTCACTGATCGGAACTCTACTGTTATCATCTGTGGAGATTTTAACTGTACCTTTGAACCTCTAGCCTCAGAAGATTTATTGGGGTCCAGTGAATTAGATCTCACCTGGGGAATCCCACCCTTAGAGCTCACTCCGATTAAGAAATGGTCACAAAGGGCTATTCAATTGAATGCTCTCACTCAAGAATTTAATCTACGTGCAGTGAATGGCAGATCTATATCTGACAAGGGCGGTGCCTTCACCTTTAACAGGCTAACTTCACCATCACGCATCGATTATATCCTTGTCGACATCTACTCTTGGGGGCTTATCACAGATATGGTTGTCAAAAACACAATAGATAGCGATCACAACCCACTATGTTTACAAACTAAAGATCTCTGGATGACAATACCCAATGTGGACAATGAACCTCCTTTAATGGCGACCAAGGAAGTATCATTGGCAGGGTGTAGTCGACGCCTTAAATGGCATGGGATTTCACAACATGAGGAGAAGCTCGCTTCAATCAAAGAGCTCCTAGCTAGAAAACATACTGAACTTTGTGATGCTAGCACCAAAACGGATGATCCCCAACTTATAGCTTCTGTTTATCTTGACACCACTAAGAAAATAGGGGATTTCTTTACTCTGGGGGAGAAAACTTGTTCCAAGATGGACCCCACGAAAAGCGGAAACCCTTGGTACTCTAAAGATTGCAAAAGGGCCAGAGTCACTCTGTCCAAAGCCCTAAGAAAACAGGATAGAAATCTAATTAGCAAGGCCAGACAAGACTATTCGAGATCCCTCAAAGTCGCCAAAAGGGAATGGGAAGAAAACCACTGGCAGGAACTCAAGGAGGCGGCCCTAAACCGGAACTCTACAGCCTTCTGGGACCTCTTGAACAGAGCCAAAAGGGCTAAAACAACAAGCATCCCAAACCATATAGCAGAGCTGCAATGGTTCAACCATTTCTCTGCCATATATGCGGGTGAGACTGTCTCTGTTGCTCAGGTGGTGGATGATTTGCCCCCTACTGTTGAGTTCCCAGCGGAGACCAATTTTGGGACCCACGAAGCTCTTCTGGCAATTAAAAGTATTGCCCCCGGTAAGGCAGCTGGGCCTGATGGCATACCAGGTGATCTTCTTTTACACGACCCAATTCCCTGGGCCTCTTTTATCTCTGTTGTTATGAATGCCATAGCTAAGGGTTCTATAGTACCTGAGTCCTGGAAAGCCGCGGTGGTGATTCCAATCTTTAAAAAGGGCAATAGGGAGGACCCTGCCAACTATAGACCCATTAGTCTAATTGACGTAGTGCAGAAAGTGGTTGGCAGGGTTCTCCTGATGAGACTGAGATGCTGGATTGAGAACGGGGATGTTTTATCACACTTTCAAGCAGGTTTTAGACAAAAGGTAGGCACTATGGATCAAGTTTTTAGGTTTTTTATGATATATTGGAAAACGGTAGTTTTAGGCAAGGGAACCTTATATTTAGCTTTTATTGATTTAAAGTCTGCTTTCGACTTAATCCCTCGCCAACGTTTGTGGCAGGTTTTATTCCAACTAGGTGTTCCCCATGAGATTCTTGCCTTTTTAAAGCTTCTGCATGAGAATAACCATGCTAATATTAGATGGGGTGCCCAGGGCCAGCTTACAGGGAGTGTCGCTGTGAACAGGGGGGTACGCCAGGGCTGTGTGCTGGCCCCCACCCTGTTCTCTCTATACATCAACGGGGTGGTGGATTTCCTTAGAGAGGTCCCAGCTGATGCTCCAGTCCTGGCCGGTGAAAAGATCCCCACTCTCCTGTTCGCCGACGACACTCTCCTGATCTCCAAATCCCCGGCTGGCCTACAAAGAATTCTAAATAGATTTGACTCTTTTTGCAAGTCCTATGGGCTTATTATAAACACAGAAAAAAACAAACTAATGGTAATAAATCCCCCGAGACGTTTTAGATATAATTTCACTCTGGATGGCACACCCTTAGACATTGTGGATTCTTTCGATTACCTAGGCATACGCATTGCAAAAGGGATGAAGTGGAGTTCGCATCTGACCAAGATGCTTCTGTGCCACAAGAGGGTATCCGGTGCCATTATAAGAGAACAATATCTCTCTACTAGTCGACCTGTGGCACCGGCTCTTGTGGTATACGAAGCCCAGGCACTGTCTAGTTCTATGTATGGGGCAGAAATCTGGGGCCATGAAAATATTCATGATCTGGTTGTCTCGGAGAATAAATTTATGAGGAATCTCATCTCTGTCCCAACATCATCTCCTCTAAAACACTTGCTGTACGACCTAGGTAGACATTCTATTCAGGATATTGCACGTTTACGACCCTTACTATTCTGGGCAAGACTGCGACGGACCCCAGAACTTGCAAAATATGCAGCAGGCTTAAATGATCTCATATCAGCAGACACTGGGAGGAGGATAAAATGGATCACTTACATAAAACAAACATTGAAATCCATTGGTTATGAAGATTGTTGGGAATCCCAGATACCCCCTCCAAAACAGGATCTCAAGAAGGCATACTGGAGCTGGGTAAACACAAGAGAGCTGACCAATCCTAAGTCGGGGAAGCTGAGCGAGGCTTTTTTCGAACATAAGCCTTTCCGCAAATTGGAAGCATATCTCGACTTTATCCAGTCCCCATTGGATAGATCCCTGTATGTACGTTTTAGACTTGGGTCCCTCCCCCTCAACTGTGTGACTGCTGGCTGGAAGGGATCTTTACCTTCATCTGTTGGTTGTCCGAGCTGTACAGCACCCAAAGAGTCTATTCCCCATTTTCTATTTGCCTGCTACCACTATCGAAGATCAAGAGCTAAATGGCTACGTCCGATTTGTAGAATGCTCGGATGCCGGGACTATCGTATTGTGCTACGCATTCTGCAAACTGATACCTCGTCTCTTACCATCGTCTTCGGTATTGCCAAATATCTGGGCTGTGCTTGGTTGTTGCGAAAGAAACAAATTTCCCCTTAATTGCACTGATCTACTTCTGTGATCTGTTCCTATCGCACTTTAACGAACTCTAGACCACCAAGCACCTTGTCTTTGTTTTTTATATGCTGTTCTTAACCATCCTTTTAACCCTTTTAGATGTACCTATGATCAATTGTTGTTTTTTATTGTCCAACTTGATCCTCTTATATTACTGTATGTTGTGCTTTTATGATATTTTTTATCGAATAAAGCTTTACCTACCTACCATTTGGCCTCAAGGAAAGGTATATTTTTGAATTATGGACCTTTTGGTGGTCATTTATTCTGTGATTATTTTAATGCGGAAACATTTACAGTTTTTATAAGTTAAAGTTATAAAATTTTGTAATCTGTAAGCATTTCATATACGTGTGATTTGTATTTTCTGGTATTTTACTGAGAATAGTATGATGGTTTTTTTTTTAACAATCTTTCTGATTGTTTTTTTTTCCCGCTGATAAGTTATGAGTACGATTGAAATCACTATTTTTAGTGAAATTCAATATATTCTGAGAACAGCGAAAAAGGCAAACAAATTAATTTGTGGAAATTATGCTGTGTTATAAAAAAATGTATTATTAGTACATGTTATAATTTTTTTTTCTTTTCTTTCACAGATCCAAATTTTAAAACAAGCAATTAATCTGAATTTAAATTGCAATGAATATATGAAAAAAAAGTATACCATTTTTTATTCCTATTATTGTGAAGGTAAGTTTAAGTAAGTCTCAATATGCAGAATGACGAGGTCTGCAAGAAGCTACAAAGTTGAAACATGTTTCTAACAACACTCTGTTTATACGTATGTAGTTTTCAAATCTGACCATAATCAGATATCATGTGACCTGCAAAAAAAGAGATTTGAGGGGTTCATAATATTTCCCATTGTACCTATTGAAGGACCGGATTCATTTCAATAATTCGTCTTTGAACATCTTTGGAGACAAAACTCTGTGCTTACCTTCTATCATTCGCAAGGAATTTTGAAACCGGAAATATGTCACTTTTTGTAACATAGTTATTGTGCAAGACACTCTTTCATATTTACAAAGAGAGGAAAAGGCACTCTGTGCACTTTTTTTACTCCATGTAAATACAACCTCATCATACACACCACTTTGCGTTGAAAGGGTGCTCTATAAGTGTTGTTGTGCATGATTGCACTGAATACTCATAGATCAAGACACATGTCTAGATTTATCAGAAATCATGAATCTCGATATGTGTGTGAATGGTGCACCATTCTAAAATTGGTGTAGGAAAGCACAACAAAGAGAATTGTTTTAATTTCTCCACATTTTTATATCTTCAATGCATGCTAAAATGTTCAGCATACATTGAAGGAGAAAAATGCGTTTTCTAATTGTTTTTGTGCAGGAAGGTGTGTCTTCCTGCACAAAAACAAACAGCACATGACACAGATATCCTTGCACTATGGTGCAAGGGTGCCTGTGTCACCACATGGCTGCAGTTTAAGCAGCCGTGCAGAGAGAAGTATAGACTTGCAACATATTTATGTACATATGTGGCATCCCTGTGCTTCGGAAGTACTACAGCACACTGCAGTTAAAGAGGTTACTGTGTGATGCTGCAGCACTTCCTCATAGTTCTGCACTTATACATTCACCACACGCTACTAATGCATTCATTCAGTCAATTATGTACTACACATACATTCATCTAAACTTTCACACACTAACAAAGAAATGTAGCTTTTTTTTTAAACCAGGAAAGGTAGTTTTACAAGAATTTTTCTTTTCTTCTTTCTTTTTTTATAATTTTTTTTGAGTTTTCTGAACATTTTTTGGGGTTTTCTGCAAAAAAAGACCAAAAAACAAAACAGGAGAAACCAAACAATGAACTTCAGGGAACAATAAAAAAAAACAAAAAAAAACCTAGCAAATGTGACTTTCTTGCCGGCGGCAGATCAGATCGATCGACTGCTCACCATAGCACAAAGTCGCATTGCACGTAGTTTAGAGCACTTTTAAAAATTGAAATTGAGGACCGATGTCCAAGGTTTGGGTTGATGGATGCACTCTTGATGTGCTCGGCTGCGATGAGGTGGATGGGGCAGGAGCAGGAGTGTTTCTCATCCGTCGGCACTCTTCTTGTGCAAGATTGTTTGGATGAAGGGTCCTCATGTGCTTCATCATACTTGCCATGCCGCACGAGTATTTCTTGTTAGGATCTCCTCGCGACAGTACTCTTTTGCAAATCTTGCACGTGACCAAGGTGGCATTGGTCTTATTCTGCCCCTCGGGAAAAGTACAAAATTTCCACACCACTGAAGAAAAACGTTCTTTGGGTGGTGCCTCCGCCAAAAATTCATCCTCAGAAGTATGAGGTGATGCAGGTGATGCCTGCTGTCCTGAAGCCATTTTTGGTTTAAAAAAAGTTAGAGCTAAGTGTAAACTTAGTCTAAAAAATCTTCTTCTCTCCAAAGAGATGGTGCTCCAAAGAAGGTCAAAGAAGAATGATTGAAATGGGTGGGGTCTTTCAATAGTTAGAAGAGGAAGTGTAATGAACCAATCAAATCTCTTTTTTTGCAGGTTACATGTGATCCACGCAACCTGCGCTTACACAGCACGCACCCAGCGCGCATCCGCGAAATTGAATTAAAAAAACAATTATAGGATTAGATGTAAAAATATTTTAGTTTAAAGACTAGTTTAGAGTTTGTCTTCAATTAATATTCACATGAAATACATATATATATGTTGTTTTTAAATGTTAAATATTTCGCGGGATCCGCGCACCTACCGCGACATAGACACAGATGACGCATCGCGGAAGCGCATAAACGTTGCGTTACGTACATCGAACGTGTCGCGTATAGGCTGGGAGTCACGTACCGGTCGCATTCCAATCACGCACTAAACACGTACCCAACGCATACCATGCGCGGATGCTATGGCGTAGGGATCGAGAACGGTGCACGTAGGGTGTGCAGATCCAAAAACATTGAAAAAATATATATAAAATAAAGTTTTGAACATATAGTTAAAAAAACATGTTTGAAAAACCCATTAAGTTCAAATAATATTTTTTAATTTTTAAAAGAATTAATTGAAAAAATAAGTTTAAAAAATGGTGATAAAAAAGTATTTTAATAAAAACGTAATTAATGAAATTGACACACTGATTTTGAAAAATATACAAATCCAATCAAATTCATTAAACATGATTTCTTCAGAGATAAGTTATAGATTGGAATTAGCATTTGAAAAACCTTTGAAATTCACTGAAAAAACCATAGGTTTCATGCACGTTATAGTTAGGAATTGGCATTTAAAATACCTTTGAAATTCACTGAAAAAGCCAAAGGTTTCAGGGGCGTTAAAGTTAGGAATTGGCATTTAAAAAACCTTAGAAATTCACTGAAAAAACCATAGGTTTCAGGGGTGTTATAGTTAGCTGGACATTTACCTTGTACAAAACCCTAGAAATTCCCCTGTTATAGTTAGTTCAGCTAACTATAACTCGCGCCCCCGCAATGCACTGCTGATGACGTCACATATTACATCACTCATGACATGGTCAGTGACATCACTGATGATATCACTCATGACATCTGAAATGACATCACTGATGACATCACTGATGACATCATCCATGTGAAAATTACTGCATCTTCTCACACCCTAATTTAACCGTTGATACACCAACTAAAAATTTCAGACGTCCATTCTGAAAACCATAGATACTCCAATACCAATAACTACATACCCACTCATTAACTCTTAGGTCTACATACACCTCCACCCACTCACCTGTACAGTCACTCATACTTACAGTCACTCCGTACAAGACTATCATATGCATTTATACACCTACATAGATACTCACACACCACCAATCATCCATAGAGGTACTCTCACACCTAGTCAGTCATGCAAATATTTAATCACACTCCCATTTACTCACCTATGCAGTTATACACACTCAAGTTCACTTACTCATAAAAATAGTACCACATTCTTACGCTCTTATACAATCATTGATACAAGCACACACTCATCCATACAGCCTCTCTCACAATCACACACTCTCACATATACCCACTTATATACTCTTAAACCTATATTTACTGCCTTTCACATATGTAGTTAATGACACATGTACAACTGAGATATACATTCAATCCCTAACACACCCATACATACACTCACTCAACCATACAGTTCATAAAAGATGCACTCTTAAAACCATGCACCCATAGAATCACCCAGTCACACATCTATGCATAGAGTCACACACACCCTAGCCACACAAACACTCAGGTAGGCCTGGGCGGTAAATTCCGTTCCGTTCGCGTAATTTGCGTAATTTTGGTAATTTAGCGTTCCGCGGAGAACGCGAAATTGCCCAAAAATCTTCGTTCCGCGAGTTCGCGAAATTTTTTGCTTGTTCGCGTTCCTAATATGCGTGTTCGCGAGATATTTCACCCCGAGCACGCAAACAGCGATCGCGAACAGGAAAAAAGTATCGCGAACAAGCAATTCCGCGTGTTCGCGGAATTTCTGCGTGTTTGCGGAGATTTTTTACCGTTTCGCGGAGATTTGCGTAACGCGATTGCGCAAATTCCGCCCACCCCTACACTCAGGCACCCATACAGATACTCAGACAATGAATCAATAACCCATATAGACACTCATATAGCTATTCACAAAACCATGCAGCCACTTATACACCAACACACAGACACATACAGATATTCACACAGTTTAGTCACTAGTCCACAGTAAGATACATTTAATGACTCACTTATAGAGTCAGTTACGCACCTAGAAAATCATCCATTCACACACTTGTACACTCACTCATTCTTCCACAGGCCTTTCACTATAAATATATAAAACATATATAAACTTTTCAGAAAAACACACATTCACTAGATGACGTCATCAGTGATGTCATCAGTGATGTCATTTCAGATGTCATCAGTGATGTCATCAGTGATGTCACTGACCATGTCATGAGTGATGTAATATGTGACATCATCAGCAGTGCATTGCGGGGGCGCGAGTTATAGTTAGCTGAACTAACTATAACAGGGGAATTTCTAGGGTTTAGTACAAGGGAAATGTCCAGCTAACTATAACACCCCTGAAACCTATGGTTTTTTCAGTGAATTTCTAAGGTTTTTTAAATGCCAATTCCTAACTATAACGTGCATGAAACCTATGGTTTTTTCAGTGAATATATATATATATATATATATATATATATATATATATATATATATATACAAACATATATATATTTATATATTCACATTTCTTCAATAAACCTTCTTGGCACTTTAATTATTCTACCTGATCTGGTTACTGGAAGTAGGGAGCTCTCATTTTCACTGTCAGAGATTTTTGAAGAAGGTGAAGAAATAACAGCAGTCACAGGGTTTTCAGGTTCAGTCTTTCGTTCACCATCTTGATCAGAAGGCTGATTAATCAAATGCTGCAAGTTAGAAGAGTCTCTGGCAACAGACTTCCCAGGATTCTGGGCAGTCACCATATGTCTCCTGGTGGACATACCTTGGAAAGGTGCAGCATCATATAGAGCATCAGATTTTCTCCTTCGCAGTTGTCGAACAATCACTAGGTCTCCTGTCTTGAACTCATTGTTCTTTTCATGTCGCCTCTTGTCAGCATAGGCTTTCATTGTTTCCTTATTAACCAATTCTTTCATTCAAGTTGTATTCTCACCTCCTTCTCTTTTGCTAGTCCATTGAGGTAACTTGGTTGTCATTGCTCTCTCTTGAACATCAAAATCTCTGAACTTTCACCTGTGGTCGAGTGAGGTGTTGAACAATAGGCTTGTAAGGTAAAATTCAAAACAGTTTTCAAGCTGAGCCTCTCAAGAGTTGCTTTTTTTGTTAGCGTACTCATAAAACCCTCAACAAATCCGTTGGCCTGCAGCCACAAAGGTGTACTCTTCTGATGCATGCTCCAGAAAATCTTTCAATATTCGACTTGTAACTAGGCCTGGGCTAAAATTTCGTTCCGTTCGCGGAAATTGCGATAATTTGACATTTTCTCGTTCCGCGGAAAGCGCGAAAATGTTGAAATTTCCGCATTCCGCAGCTTAGCGATAATTTGGTTTTTGCTCGCGCTGTAAAATAATACATTCTCGCGCGCGCGCGATCGCCTTACCTGAATCCCGGCGTTCGCCGACAAGTTTTCTTGATCCGGTCGCGTTCTCCATGAGATGTTGTATTGTTTTTAGCCATTTGCGCTGTCTCGTGACAGTTCGTGCCCGCAGTGACGTCATGCGTCATGCGATCACGTCTTTCTTCTCGCGATCATGCACCGCGAGACAACTGAAAACAAGATGGCCGCGCCCGCGAGCAACCACATGGGTAAGTTGGCGAGCCGCAACCATGCAGAAAATCTCACCAACATGCGGGAAAAAAACTTCTGCATCTTCGCGATATTTCCGCATGTTTGCGACAATTTTTAACATTTTCGCGATAATTTGCGAAAGTGGATTTTGCTAATTCCGCCCACCCATACTTGTAACAGACTTCAAAATGGCTGGAACACTCCATGTTGCAAAAATGCTGTTATGTCTCTCACTGCCTCATTCAAGAGTTGCGGATGAGGCATCCTCTTTTAATGGAAATTGAGAGTACTCATCCAAAATTACCATCAGATGATATCCATTATCGAGTGGACCATAGACATCAATGGCTATTCGCTCCCATGAATGCTTAGGGAGCTCAGGCATGGTAAAAGTATGTTCAGTAATGTTTGTAGAAAGGCAGCTACATAGATGACAGGTTTTGAGCTCCTTTTCCACCCTCTCGTCTAAATATGGAAACCAAACTCCATCTGGTAGAGCTCTCTTGGTGGCAACAAAACGACGATGTCCTTTGTGTACCACTTCAATTATTTTCTGTCTTAAACTCTCCAGAATTAGGATTCTCAACCCTCGCAGTATAACTCCTTCCTGAGTTATAGACAGTTCAACTTTAACATTTTTGGCATTTCCCCATTACTGGTGAGAGGTCGAGCATGTCAGTTTCACATCTTATTTGTAATTATATCTTTCAGCTTTAGCATGTCACTATCATGACTCGTAGCAGTGATGATCTGGGCTAACGATATGGCAGCTGGTGTATTTGACTTTATACTTAAATTAATGTAGGCTTCAGCAGTCTTGGATGGAGTATCTTGACCTTGCATATGCACTCTGGAAAAGTAGTCAGAAGGGTTTTAATCCTTCCCTGGGTGATGTACAATGGTGTCATCATACTCTTAGAATCAGAGTCCCCACCGTTCAATGCAAGGAGGCATCTTGGCGTTTGGATTGAGCTTGATGATAATTTACCAGCATAAAAGACTTTCCATACATGAATAAATGGAAATGTTCACAAGCCCATAGCATGGGAAACTTTCTCTCTCAGGTTGAGAGTAAACATTTTCTGTTTGGGACACACTTCTACTGGCATATGCCACAATATGCCATCAAGCATGGGGTGTCCGCTGTGCTGTGCCTGAATAGCACCTAACCCGCCTAGGGTAGCATCAACAAAAACCTCCGTGTGAAGTTTTGGATTGAAATAAGCCATTTCAGTAGCAGTGTCAATGGAGTGTTTGATTTTCTTGAAACTTCTCTCACATTCTTGTGACCATTTGAATGAAACATTTTTCTTTGTTAACTCTCATTAGAGAGCACTTATAGTAGAAAAGTCTTGTATATATCTTGAACAGTAACTGACCATGCCAGGAAATGAAAGTATCATAGAAACATCTTGTGGGGGATCAGCATTTGACAGCGCTTGTACTTTAGCA